>NC_080184.1:14323796-14347170 GCF_950295315.1 Erinaceus europaeus | reverse complement strand
GTTATTGATGTAGTCATTGTTGTTAGGACAGAGAGAAATGGAGAGAGGAGGGGGAGACAGAGAGGAGGAGAGAAAGACAGACACCTGCAGACCTGCTTCACCGCCTGGGAAGCGACTCCCCTGCAGGTGGGGGGCCGGGGGCTCCCCAGCTCAAAAAATCTTTAAAGAAGCATCTGTTCACCAAGTCGCAGACACTACCATGACGC
This sequence comes from Erinaceus europaeus, assembly GCF_950295315.1. Taxonomy (NCBI): domain Eukaryota; kingdom Metazoa; phylum Chordata; class Mammalia; order Eulipotyphla; family Erinaceidae; genus Erinaceus; species Erinaceus europaeus. The sequence goes on along the minus strand of NC_080184.1, from coordinate 14,346,964 downwards.
CACCCTGGCCTCCCTAGGCAGACGCCCTCACCGTGTGTCCTGGAGCCTCCCCTCCCCAGAGCCCTGCCCCACTAGGGACAGACAGACACAGGCTGGGGGTGTGGATCCATCTGCCAACACCCATGTCCAGCGGAGAAGCCATGACAGAAGCCACAACTCCCACCTTCTGCTCCCCATAAAGAATCTGGGTCCAGTGGCCCAGGAGGTGGTGCAGTGACTAAGGTACTGAATTCTAAACCATGAAGTCCCGAGTTCAGTCCCCGGCAGCACATGTACCAGAGTGATGTCTAGTTCTTTCTCTTGATCCGTGCTCCCAGAGGGGGAGAAATGTCAGGGGAAGATGCCCAGAGGGCTCTGAGCCCCAACTCCATCAGGACCCAGAGAGAGAGAAGGGGAAAAAGAAGGGACACTCGGACGGAGTCACAGGTGGGGGTGTGACTGAGAAGAGAGAGAAGGCAGGAACACGGGGAAATGGGCAAATAAATGATCAATGTAGATAGTTGTAGAAAGAATAATCAGCCCGTGTCTGGGAGCTTGAGAGAAGCCCTGCAGTTTCCAGTGGAGGGAATGGGGGCACCGGACTCTGGGGGTGGGAACGGGGTTCGGGAGTGGAACAGGGATTCCTCATTCCACATGTCAGGACACGTCTCTGGAAAGGGAACCTTCTGACGTTATATACTTACCTCTGGATGGCACCAGGCATGTAGTATTTTCTGTCAGTAATGACCTTTGGTGTGAAAATGGTAGCGATCTGGTTATTATTGTTCTTGTGCTTGTCACCCCCACCAGAAGATTACGGGCAATAACACAGAAAGAGCCGACTTCCTGCTCCTGGGCTTGTCGGGGGTCCCTGAGCTGCAGCCCCTGATCTTTGGGGTCTTCCTGTCCATGTACCTGCTGACCGTGCTGGGGAACCTGCTCCTCGTGCTGGCCGTCAGCTCGGACCCCCATCTCCACACCCCCATGTACTTCTTCCTCTCCAACCTGGCCTTGGTGGACGTCTGCTTCTCCTCCACCACCGTCCCCAAGATGCTGCGCGACATCTGGACGCAGAGCAAGGCCATCACCTACGGGGGCTGCGTGGCCCAGGTACTGTTCTTCCTCCTCTTTGCAGGCCTAGACGACTTCCTGCTGACCGTCATGGCCTACGACCGCTACGTGGCCATCTGCCACCCCCTGCACTACGCGGCCGTCATGAGCCCGAGACTCTGTGGGCTGCTGCTGCTCTTGTCCTGGTCCATTAACCTGCTGAACTCCCTCTCACAGAGCTTACTGTTGTTACGTCTGTCCTTCTGCGCAGTCCCCGAAATCCCCCATTTCTTCTGTGAGATCAATCAGATCATTCTGCGTGCCTGCTCTGACACCTTCGTGAATGACACCCTGATGTATTCCGGGGTCACACTCCTGGGGGTCGGCCCGCTGGCGGGAATCGTCTATTCTTACTCCAAAATCATCTCATCCATCCTGAGGATCTCCTCCGCTCGGGGCAAGTGGAAAGCCTTTTCCACCTGTGCCTCTCACCTCTCCGTGGTCTCTTTGTTTTACTTGACGATCCTAGGGGTGTATCTCAGCTCAGTTGGGAGCCACAGCTCATACTCGAGTGCTGCCGCCTCCGTGCTGTACACCGTGGTCACCCCCATGCTGAACCCCTTCATCTACAGCCTCCGGAACAAGGACATCAAGAGGGCGCTGAGGAGACTGGCAAGATGGCAGCAGTAACAGAGTTATCTCTTCTGCCTCTGAATGTCTTCCTGTGATGGCAGAGCTAAAGGTCTCAGAACCAGACATTTCTCTTCCTTCCTTCCTCCCTTCCTTTCTCTCTCTCTCTCTCTCTCTTTATTAGTGATTTAATAATGATGAACAAGATTGTAAGAACACAGGGGCACAGTTCCACACAGTAACCGTCACCAGAGTTCTGTGTCCCACCCCAGCCAGTGGAAGCTTCCCTGTTCTTTATCCCTCTGGGAGTCTGGACCCAAATTCTTTATGGGGAGCAGAAGGTGGGAGTTGTGGCTTCTGTCATTGCTTCCCCACTGGACATGGGTGTTGGCAGGTGGATCCACACCCCCAGCCTGTGTCTGTCTGTCCCTAGTGGGGCAGGGCTCTGGGGAGGTGAAGAACCAGAAATTTCAATTCTTTCATCTGATTATGCAGACAGACCTTGTAACCAGTGGATATGATGCTAGAATAGCAAATACAGTCCTAAATCCAGTCATTGGTATGACATGTCCCAGAATTATTATCTGATTCTCTTTTCTCTCTTCTTAGCAAATAAACAAAGCAGGCCTCTCTCTCTCTCTCTCTCTCCATATATATACATAGATAGATAGATAGATATCATAGACAGATAGGTAGATAGATATAGATATAGATATAGATATAGATATAGATATAGATATAGATATGTGATCAGATTTAAGTAACTGACTCTGTTTTCTGCTCTGGAATGGCTTCTCCTCCTCCTCCTTCTTTTTTTGATTGTATGTTCATTCCGTGTGTCTCTATATGCTATTTTTCATTTTCCACTCATCCACCAATGACCCCAAAGCAATGTTCATATCTTAATTACTGACACTATTGTCTAGATATCTCCTTGACTTTATTTTTCAGAAACATATCCTGGCATGAAATTGCTGGGCCATACAGCACTTGTAACTTTCATTCATGTGAGAACTCCCTGCCGTTTTCTTTTGTGGTTGTACCAGGCAACATTCCCACCAACAAAACACACAAAGGTTTTTTGTTGTTGCTTTTCCCACTATACTTTCACCATTCTTGTCATTACCTGGCTTCTTGGTAAGACTTATGCTAGCAGAGGAAGGAGCTACCTCACAGTCAGTTTAAGCTGTGTTTTCTGCAAGGTCAGTGATGCTCAGCACCTTTTAAATGTGTGTCTTGGCTGTTTTTCCTCTTTACGATGTATACTCAGTGTTCCTGCTTGGTTTTGAACTGGATGGCTTGAGTTTTCCTTTGATGTTAAGCTGTGTTGGTTTCTTATGTTTAGAAAAGATTTCTTTTATTCTATATGGATATCTTTTTATTGTGCCCATGCATGGTCTATTCTCTCTTTTTCTCTTTTGTAGATGTTTTTCAGTACATTTCAAACTAGAGGATTCTATTGGGAGAAGGGAATTACATAGAGACGAGGAAAGGGATTACATTCTAGTAGACTGGAACAATTGGTGTAATCATAGCATGCATTTACCCTAAAGAAATACACAGGACACAGATTTTAGAACGATTTACATCAAAATCTCAACAGTGCTCTGTACACAAAAGATATATTTTCCAAAAGGAAGGACAGTCAGATGTAGTAACAGGTGTAGGTGTGACTTAGAAAAGAAGGCAGGACCATAGAAAATACTGGATATATATATATATATATATATATATCCAACCCATATATATTTTTTAACTTTTTAAAAAATGTCTTTATTGGGGAATTAGTGTTTTACATTTGACAGTAAATACAATAGTTTCTACATGCATAACATTTGCCAGTTTTCCATATAACAATACAACCCCCACTAGGTCCTTTATCATCCTTTTTGGACCTGTATTCTCCCCCTCCCCAAACCCCAGAGTCTTTTACTTTGGTGCAATAAGCCAATTCCAGTTCATATTTTAAAACTTTTTAATCTTTATTTATTGGATAAAGACAGTCAGAAATTGAGAGGGGAGGGGGAGATAGAGAGGAAGAGAGACAACTGCATCCCTGCTTCAGCGCTCGCAAAGCTTTCCCCCTGAAGGTGGGGACCAGGAGGTTCAACCCTGGGTCCTTGTGCATTGTAACATGTGCACTCAACCAGGTGTGCCACCACCCAGTCCCATAAACCCACCTTGGGAGAGCCATTGCCGTTTCCAACAGAGGGGATGGAGAACGGAACTCTGTGCTGGGAATGGTGTGGAATTGGATCACAGTAAGCTAGTAATTTTGTAAGGCGATATTAAATAACTAATAAAAGAAAAAATATATAAGACTCCTAAGATTTCTGTGGTCCTATGGAAGACATTAATTTGTCAAAACAATATTTAAAAAAACCAGAAGAAAAATTCTGGTATTGTGTGCCTTGCCTTCAAATTACACACAAATGTTGAGTCACTGAAACAGACTGAGTCTGGTAGTGGAATAGAAACAGACCCATGATAATGGGAGCAAAATGTAAAGAAGAAAAATGAACATATATAGAGAAAACCAATTTAGGATCATGGAGGTATGAAAAATTGGCAGCAAGAAAATTTCTTCAATAAGTAATGTTAGGAAAACTGGAAATTTCCTTTTATATCTTACCCCCTTTCAGATGCCAAGTCACAGACACTACTATGATCCCATCCTTACTTCCCTGGATAGAAGACCTCACCAATATGTCCTGGAGCCCCACCTCCCCAGAGCCCTGCCCCACTAGGGACAGACAGACACAGGCTGGGGGTGTGGATCCACCTGCCGACACCCATGTCCAGAGGAGAAGCAATGACAGAAGCCACAACTCCCACCTTCTGCTCCCCATAGAGAATTTGGGTTCATAGTCACAGAAGGGGAGAAACATTAGGGCTCTGCACTCCAATTCCATCAGGACCTGGAGAAAGAAGGGAAAAAAAAAGAAAGGTCATTCTGAAGTCGTAAGAGGTGTAGGTGTGACTTAGATAGGAAGAGAAGGCAGAACCATAGGGAAAAATGAACAAATATATATAAAGCTAGACAGGTAGTTATAGAAATATAGCTCATAGCTGCAAACTTGGGAGAAGCACTGCTGCTTCCAGTGGAGGGAATAGGGAAACAGAACTCTGGAGGTGGGGATGGTGTGGCATTATATCTATATTATATAACTTATATAAATATATAAATTATATCTATAATTTTGTAAATCAATATTATCACTAATGACATTAAAGTAAGTTAAAATAAACAAAGTGCTAAAAATGATAACTTTAATAATTGTTTATCTTTTCAGTAAAAAATAACAATAAAGAAAATAAAACAGGGAAGGTGGTGGCACACCTGGCTAAGCGCATACATTACAGCGTACAAGGGTCCAGGTTCAAGCCCCGGTCCCCACTTCACAAGTGGTGTAGCGGGGCTGCAGGTGTCTCTCTGTCTGTCTGTCTCTCTCTCTCTCTATTTCCCCTTCCCTATCCAATTTCTCTCCATCTCTATCCAATAATAAATAAATAAAAAGAAAAGAGAAAGTACCTTTAAAAATAAATTTAAAAAGAAAAGAAAACTGGTCAGTCTTAAGCAAAAGAATGAAATCATCCTATTATGTTACACTGTGCAAGGAAATTGTTTCAAAAAAGGTTGAAGACTTGAACATAAGACATGAAACCACAAAATATGTAGAATAAAACCCAGTTGTTGTGTTTTTCTATAGCTTCCCTCGTAGTCTCTTTATTAGACACATGTCTGTATGCAGTGAAAACAAAGACAGAAATTAACCAGTAGAATGACATCAAAAAACAAGTCATTTTTAGAGAGTGGAGAGAACCATCATTAAAACAACAAAGGCATTCCAGAATAGGAGAAATTTGGAATCATGTCTTAGAGAAGTGACTGATAGCCAAATCCCAACCCATGCAACCCAACAACAACAAGAATAAGCAAACTGGATAAAAAAAAATTTTAAATCCACAGGGTAAGTAGATATTTGACCAAAGAAGACACAGACTTGGCTGACAGGTGAATGAAGAGAAGGTAATCATCACTCATCACCTGGGACTATGTGAGTCAAAATCACAATGAGATAGTAGCTTACATCTCCTAGTTTCGTATTCGTAAAAAGACAGGCAGTCAACATTGGTAAAAATATGATTCATGGAGAGCCTTGTACAATTTTGGTGGGACTGTTAAGGGGTATAGAATCTACAGAAAATGGGGAGATACTTTAAAAAGCTAGCCATAGGGACATTTTTCATTCTTTTAATTTTTTATTAGTGATTTAATAATGATGAACAAGATTGTAAGATAACAGGGGTACAATATTACACAGTTTCCACCGCCAGAGTTCTGTGTCCCATCCCCTCCACTGTAAGCTTCCCTGTTCTTTATCCCTCTGGGAGTCTGGACCCAAATTCTTTATGGGGAGCAGAAGGTGGGAGTTCTGACTTCTGTCATTGCTTCTCCGCTGGACATGGGTGTTAGCAGGTGGGTCCACACCCTCAGCCTGTGTCTGTCTGTCCCTAGTGGGGCAGGGCTCTGGTGAGGTGGGGTTCCAGGACACATGGGTGAGGGTGTCTGTCCAGGGAAGTCAGGTTGGCATCATGGTAGCATCTGAAGCTTGGTGGCTGAAAGGCATTACAATATAAAGCAGGACAAATAGTTTAATAGTCAGGAACTTAAAGTAAGAAAAGAGCATGTGAAATTAGGGGTCTCCATTTTGGAAGAAAGTAGGAAGTCTATTTTAGGTCTATTCCAAGGGGCCCATGGCTTTATTAATTTTTGTATGAGCCTGACAGCTAACAGGCAGGTGGGCTAAAGGTACTATCTGGGGAGACGGTGTCAGAGTTGGGAATAGGACTAGAAAACTTGATCAGGGCAAAGTAGCTCCCAAATATGGGAAAAGTATATAAATACCACTAACTATAAACCCCATCGATATGACCCATATTTAGCACAGGAAACTGTGTGCCCTCTGAGTCCCTGTCAGTGTGAGCTTATAGTCCATGCTATAGTTATAGTTTTCTAAGATATGTTTTTTTTCTTTTTATTTTGTTTACTCTTCTTCCTCTCCATGAAAACCTGCAATGAAAAACTCAGTAGATTTTTATACTCTTTATACTTTCTTGAAGTTTGGAAGCAACTCGCTGTCTTAATCCAGATTTCTAGCCCTATTCTCAACTCTGAAATTATCTTTCCCTAGTTGGGGTAGGGCTCTGGTAGTTGTCTTTAACCTCTCTCCTTCCTTACCAACTGTAATCATGTCTGGTTGCATCCACTTTGTCCCGAAGGAAACAATATCATCTTTTAAAACTAGGGAGTAATATTCTATTGAAGTATAACTTCTCTACCCAGTCATCTATCGATCGACATTTAGACCGATTCTGCTTCTCAGCTATTATAAATCAAGCAGCTATCAACACATAAGTGCATGTGTTTCTTAGAATGAGCATTACTATGTCTTTTCTATATATTGGAAAGTTCTTAAATCATGGGGACTTCTTCAGCTCCAGGATAATTGAACCTTTCATAGTTTCCATCAGAAAAACTCTTCTCAGAGCCCCCTGGATGTCCTTGTTCCGGAGGCTGTAGATGAAAGGGTTCAGCATGGGGGTGACCACCGTGTACAGCACGGAGGCTATTGCACTCCAGTGTGAGTTCTCGGTAGCAGCGGAGCTCAGGTAGACTCCTATGCTCGTACAATAAAACAAGAAGACCACAGAGATGTGAGATGCACAGGTTGAAAATGCCTTGTACTTCCCCTGAGCAGAGGAGATGCCACGTATGGTGGACATGATCTTAGAGTAAGAGTAGAGGATCCCAGCAAAAGGGCCACAGAAGACAAGCCCAGCTGATAAATACATCCCGATATTATTGAGGAAGGTGTCCGAACAGGCAAGCTGAATCATCTGATAGAGCTCACAGAAAAAATGAGGGATTTCCAAGTCTGAGCAGAAGGACAACCGCAGTGACATTGAGCTGTGACTCAAGGAATGCAGGAGACTTGAAACCCAACACCCAAGAATCACGAGCCCACAGAGTCTCGGGTGCATGATGACCATGTAGTGGAGAGGTTGACAGATGGCCACGTAGCGGTCATAGGCCATGACAGTCAGGAGAAAGTTGTCCAGAACAGCAAAGAGTATAAAAAAATATATCTGGGTGATGCAGCCCCCGTAGGTGATGGCTTTGTTCTGTGTCCAGATGTTGTGCAGCATCTTGGGGACAGTGGTGGAGGTGAAGCAGACGTCCACCAAGGCCAGGTTGGAGAGGAAGAAGTACATGGGGGTGTGGAGGTGGGGGTCCGAGCTGACGGCCAGCACGAGGAGCAGGTTCCCCAGCACGGTCAGCAGGTACATGGACAGGAAGAGTCCAAAGAGCAGGGGCTGCACCATGGGGTCTTCTGACAAGCCCAGGAGGAGGAATTCTGAAACCTTTGTGTAATTGTGCTGCAGCAAGAATTGATGCTTCCAACTATAAATGAAAGCACATGGATTAATGTCCACACAGTGGCATTCATAACAGTGCAGATGCTACCGTCTACATTTTTCACTCGAGACATCAATGTTTGTATATAGTAAGTTGCATACATATGAGTTTCCATTGCCATCACGTGTGTGTGTGTGTGTGTGTGTGTGTGTGTGTGTGTGCATTGTTCAGAAAAACAGAAAATTAAGCCAAGGAAATAAAAATGACTGGGGCTGGTGAGACAGCACAATGCCTATGCAAACAACATTCATGACTTGGGCTCTGAGATCCTGGGTTCAATCTCCAGCATCACCATCAGCCAGGGATGAGCAAGACTCTGGGAAAATTAAAAATAATAATGATGATAATAATGGAACTGAGGAGACATAATGGTTCTGCAAAGAGTCTTCTGCCTGAGGCTCTGAGGTCCCAGGTTCAATCTCCAGCACCACCATCAGCCAGAGCTCAGCAGGACTCTAGACTTTCTCTCTCTCTTTCTTTCTTTCTTTCTTTCTTTCTTTCTTTCTTTCTTTCTTTCTTTCTTTCTATCTATCTACCTATCATCTACCTATCTATCATCTATCCATCATCTATCCATCTTCTATCTATCATCTATCTATCTATCTATCTATCTATCTATCTATCTATCATCTATCTGTGTAAGATAAAATATCTTTAAAAATCACAACCTGAGGATGTTGTTTAAGATGAACAGATGTTTAAAGATAGTGAAATTTACATTTGCATGTGAACTCTTCACCAACCATTCTTTCAAGGCCATATCTTTCTCTACTGGCTTTCTATTAATACTCAGTGTGATCAAGAACGTGTCACCATAAAAAAAGACCCTCAATTGAAAACACCCTCTTCCACACATAATACTCTATTTTTTACTCTACTGAAAAAGCCAATGTCCTCAAATAAGTTATAATTTTACTGGAACCTCTGTAGGTTTCTATCTGCCAACTATAGTTTTCTCTAACTGATCTTTTTCTCCTAGTGCTTAATTGTCCACAGTGATCCATGTACAGACAGCAAGCAGACATAGTAAAACATTTATTATCAATCAACTCATTAAGCAGGTAAACGCAGAAATCTCTCATCTTCAGGTGAGGTTCTTTGGTTCTCAAATGAATACAGGTGGATATTTTAAGTCCCATGTTCTGTCTTAAAAAAAAGATTGATTTTATTTATTCCTTGAGACTGAGATGAGAGAGAGAGAGAGAGAAAGAGAGAGGGAGACTAGAACAGTAATCTGGCATATGCTGTGTTGGGAATCAAACCTGGGGCTTTGTGCTTCCAAATTCAAAGTTTTAGCCATAAGCCAACCTCCTGGGCTGCAGGTCCCAAGCCCCCTTTCCCTTTAGCACCTGCTCACCTGGATGGAGTCATGGTGTCTCTGAGAAGGAGGCCTCTCTGTGACCATCTGAAATTCTCTGTGGATGGTAGACAATGAAATACTACTCAGCTGTGAAGAATAATGAATTCACCTTCTTCGCCTCCTCTTGGATGGAGCTTAAAGGAAACATATAAAGTGAAATGGGAGGTGGAAGCGCTTTTCCCCAGAAACAAACAGGAAGGAAGGACCCATGGAGGAGGCAGAAGGGAGGCGCTGAAAGCAAGAACCATGTTAACTCGAACCCTGGTTGGAGACATGGGGGGAGACTCTGGGGAAGGAAGTATTTACAGCTTCTAGCATCTGCTCATTGGAGCATTTTCTTCCTGTTACATCATCCTCTCAGCAGATGACTCCCCTGTGGAATCATGGTCTACAGAGAGTGAAGAGTGATCTCAATTACTCTCCGATCCCAAGTGGTTGGGCTTAAGTGAGGTAATGACTTATCATTAATTAGCTTGCCCCCCACCCTGATTCAATGTTTTCTCTAGCAGTCTGGAGAACTCTCAGAAGGCTAGAAGTGGACCTTGCCTGTGACCCTACAATTTCTTTGCTGGGGAGAGATCCTGAGGAACCCAGCACACCCATCCAGAAAGATCTGTGTACACCTGTGTTCATAGCAGCACAATGTGTAATAGCCAAAACCTGGAAGCAGCCCAGGCGTCCAACAACAGATGAGTGGCTGAGCAAGTTGTGGTCTGGATATACCATGGAATATTACTCAACTATGAAGAAGGATGAAGTCACCTTCTTCCCCTCCTCTTGGATGGAGCTTGAAGGAATCCTGAGAAGTGAGATCAGCCAAAAGGAGAAGGATGCAGTTGGGATGATCTCACTCATGGACAGAAGAGGAGAAATCAGAATAGAAGGGGAGACACCAAGCAGAATGCAGACTGGGTTTGGTGTCTTGCACCAAAGTAAAGGACTCTGGGTGGGGGGAGGCTTTCAGGTCCTGGTGCTGATGGTGGGGGAGGACCTGGGTGGGGTGGAGGGAGAGGATTTTGCAGAAAACAGAAATTTTACACATGGACCAATAACCATATTTACTGCCGACTGTAAACCATTAACCGTTCCAATTAAAAAAAATTTTTTTTATTCCTTCCAGTTCTATGATCTTTCCAGCTTTCCTATGTCAAACCTCCTGGGATCTTTATTTTAATTCCATTTTTTAAATTTTAATTTTAGACCTGCTTTACCGCCTGGGAAGTGACTCCCCTGCAGGTGGGGAGCCAGGGCCTTGAACCAGGATCCTTACGCCGGTCCTTACACTTCGCACCATGTGCACTTAACCTGCTGCGGTATCGCCTGACTCCCTCAGTCCTTGATTTTAGCAGAGATGGTGTTCCCTGTCTTCAAGAGAGAGGGGAGAGAGGGGGGAGGAAGTAATATAGAACTTCAGATCCCTTCTTAGCCATGACCATGGACTGCGAGCTCAGACCTACAGGGATGCAGAGGTCACACAGGCTCCTGTGCTGAACATGGGCCCCAGCTCAAATCGACGGGGTTTACAGTTGACGGTATTTATATATTTCCCCATATTTGGGAGCTGCTCTCTGCCCTGATCCCGCTGTCTAGGCCTGTTCTCAACTCTGACACCATCTCCCCAGACAACACCTTTAGCCCACCCGCCTGTTAGCTTGTCGGGCTCCGGCAACAATGACTAAAGCCATGAGCCCCTTGGAATAGACCTAAAATAGACTTCCTAGTTTTTTCCAAAATGGAGAGCCCTAATTTCACATGCTCTTTTCTTACCTTTAAGTTCCTGATTATTAAACACTTTGTCCTGCTTTATATCTTAATGCTTTTCAGTCACCAAGTTGCAGATGCTGCCATGACACCAACCTGACCTCCCCTGGGCAGACGCCCTCACCCGTGTGTCCTGGAGCCTCCCCTCCCCAGAGCCCTGCCCCACTAGGGACAGACGGACACAGGCTGGGGGTGTGGATCCACCTGCCAACACCCATGTCCAGCGGAGAAGCAGTGACAGAAGCCACAACTCCCACCTTCTGCTCCCCATAAAGAGTTTGGGTGCAGACTCCCAGAGGGATAAAGAACAGGGAAGCTTCCAGTGGATGGGAGGGGACAGGGAGCTCTGGTGGTGGCATTTGTACCTCTCTTATCCTATGGTCCTGTCAATTATTATTAAATCAATCAATAAAAAATAAATAAAAAGACAAAACTAGCACACAAAAAAATAACTTTAGGTTTCATACACTCTGACTTCATACCCATCCCATCCTCTTTCTGTCACAGAGAGCAAATAAAGGTGGTTTTTTTTTTTGTTTGGTGGAATTAATGATTTATAGTAAATACAGTTGGTGATACACATGTCAGATTTCTTAGTTTTCTGCAAAACCGTCTCCCCCCAGCCACTTTCTTCATCCGCCATCAGCACCAGGACCTGAAAGCCCCTTCACCCCCCCAGAACCCTTTGCTTTGGTGCAAGACACCAAACCCAGTCCATGCTTTGCTTGGTGTTTCCCCTTCTGTTCTGATTTCTCCACTTCTGTCCATGAGTGAGATTTTCCCATCTTCATCCTTCTCTTTCTGGCTGACCTTACTTCCCGGGATTCCTTCCAGTTCTATCCAACAGGAGATGAAGAAGGTGACTTCATCCTTTTTCACAGCCAAGTAGTATTCCCCTGTGTATGTAAACCACAGCTTTCTTGGCCACTCATCTTTTGTTAGACACTTGGGTTGCTTCCAGGGTTTGGCTGTTACAAATGGAGCAACAGATTTTGAATTCATCATCCACTGGAGAGTCTGCAGAACTGGATTTTGAGTGGGTGGGTTTCAATGACAAGCTTTGTCACCTACAGGGATCTCTCTGGGTCAGGAGACTGGTAATGAGATTGAGAAATGGAGGTGGAGAGGTCATGGAAGGAATCCCATCCCATCACAAGTCATAATTGATCATTTGCTATTGGGAAGGAACGATGCAGAGATTTTTTTTTTAAACGTATTAATCAAATATGTGAACCACTCTGAATTGTTCTGACCTCTCCACTATTTAGGTAAGGACGTTAATATTTTTTTTAATTTTATATTTATTTTTTTTTGGGGGGGTAGGACATAGAGAAATTGAGAAAGAAGGGGATAGAGAGACATCTGTAACCCTGCTTGTGAAGCTACCCTCCTGCAGATGGGGACCAGGCGCTTGAACTCAGGTCTTTGTGCATCGTGATGTGTGTGCGCTGAACCAGTTGTGGCGCTGCCCAGACCGTCTGTAGGGAGGTTATGGGGATGTGGTGGAGCCTGGAAGGGTTTGACCTGAGAGGTGAGTCTGTCCTGTTAGTTTCTCTCTCTACGGAGGGTTTGAGCAAAAGGGGGCACACAGGAACCTCAAAAGGTCTCCCGCCATATAGGACTTCCCTGCCTCACAAAATATCCTGCATCTTCCCACCTCCGGGAGCCTGGCATTCCTTAAAACATTAAGCCTGCTCCACCCTGTATTTCTTTTATTATCTACATATCAGTCTTCTGCTTTGTCTTATAAATGACTAAAGGTCTCCTTTCTAAAACCAAAGGACCCCTGGCCGGTGGGCCAGTTTCGGTCCTGTGGCGCTGAGATGCTGAGGCTTGAAACCCGTCTTCTTTTAAAGGGTCTGGGAGTGGGGGCTTCCTGAGGGAGTACATGTCACGGCTAAACTTAGAGTTAACATCTCAGGACCATCATATGACACCAGAGAGCAAGCAGGGTTTTACAGAAGCGAGGAAAAGGTTGCAGAGCAAGGTGTTTTCTGGGTAAACGTTCTAGTTAACTAGAAACTGGGCTAAGGCAGAAGGCGCATTCTTAGATTAGTTAGTCTTCTAAAGGTCTACTTAACTCTCTATATGAGGGGGATTTTTAATTGAATTATCCATAAGGAGTCTTGGGGGGGCTATTTCTTCACAAATAGAGATATTCTTTTTTTTTTTAAGGCTTTACTTATTTATTTATTTACTAATGAGAAAGACAGGAGGAGAGAAAGAACCAGACATCACTCTGGTCCATGTGCTTGCTGGGGAATGGAACTCAGAACCTCATGCTTGAGAGTCTAATGCTTTATCTGCTGTACCACCTCCCGGACCACTAATAGAGATATTCTCAATTTGTGTAATTCTAGCCATTGGTTATCAAATGTTAGTGAGCTCCTAACTTAGTTAAAGCTCCTATTTCTCCTGACCCTGCTATTACTGAAACTTCCATTTCTCGTTGGTCACAATGAAATGACCCAGCTGTGCTGTTAAGAGCTGTTGACCGTCACCTGAAGAAGCAGCCTCTCACCTTCCACCCACGGGATCCTCTTTGCCGTGAAGCCCTTGTACCAAGTGTAACTTTGGCTTATGTGCTCTTCAGTAATTTCATGAATGTGTACCACCCTGCTCTTAGATGTTATGGACAGAGTGCTTATTGGTCTCCTATAACTAGACTCAGGCCTAATAAGCTTAACCGCCTAACAAAACTACAGATTCCTCAACAAAGTGTTTATTGTTTAGGCCCTGGACAGCTGTCCTTGTAATTAGCCAACAAGTTAATACTAAAAACCAGGGGTTAACTTAGACCCCCTCTAGAAACGGAGGTATATTTCTTTCTTAAATGGAGACTCAACTTGGTAAATACACCGGCTTAGACGGAAGCCCGGTAGAGTTTATTGGGGCTGTTTGGTGACTGTATAGCAAATGGCCTTCAAGGTCTTAACAACTGAAAACACAAAATGAGGTTATCAGGCAAAAGACAGACTACAAAACCTGCTTAGAGACAAGAGACTGGTTCACCTAATAAAGGGTATTTTTTTAAAAAATTCTTTATTGGAAGATCAATGGTTCACAGACAAAATACAGTGTTTTGTAGCTGCATAGCATTTCCCAGTTTTCCACATTCAACCCCCACTAGGTCCTCCTTTGTCGTCATGTTCCAGGACCTTCACCTTCCCCTCCACCCCCAGAATCTTCTTTTGGTGCAACACACCAACGGCAGACCAAGTTCTGCTTAGTGTTTTCCCTTCTGATCTTGTTTTTTAGTTTCTGCCAGAGAATGAGATCATCCCATCTTCATCCTGCTCTTTCTGGCTGATCTCACTTAATATGATTTCTTCAAGCTCCATCTAAGACAAGGTGAAGAGGGTGAAGTCACCATTTTTTACAGCTGAGTAGTATTCCATTGTGTATATAGACCACAACTTGCTCAGCCACTCATCTGTTGTTGGACACCTGGGTTGCTTCCAGGTTTTGGCTATTACAAATTGTGCTGCCAAGAACATATGTGTACACAGATCTTTTTGGATGGATGTGTTGGGTTCCTTAGGATCTATCCCCAGGAGAGGAATTGCAGGGTCATAGGGTAGGTCCATTTCTAGCCTTCTGAGAGTTCTCCAGACTGTTCTCCACAGAGGTTGGACCCATTGACATTCCCACTAGTAGTGCAGGAGGGTTCCTTTGACCCCACAACCGCTCCAGCATTTGCTGCTGTTACCTTTTCTGATGTGTGACATTCTCACAGGAGTAAAGCGGTATCTCACAGTTGTCGTTATTTGCATTTCTCTGACAATAAAAGACTTGGAGCATTTTTTCATATGTTCGTTGGCTTTTTGGACCTCTTCTTTGAAGTCCCCAACACAATTCTATGTTTTGAATGTCCAGAGTGATGCAATACCATTTGCTCAGTCTTAGACACGGGGGAAAATTCTGTTCGGCACTGGAGGGAAACTAGACTCTTTGATGGCAAACCCACTGCATGACAGCTCTTTAAATACACAGGGAGGTTCGATCTTAGAAGGCAGGAGAGGGAATAGAGGAGGAATAGGAAAAGCTAAATTCACAGCAATCACAACAACAACGGGAAAAAGACGGCTCCCAGGAGCAGTGGACTCATAGCACAGGCCACGGGCCCCAGTGGCAAAACTCTGGAGGCAAAAGAAAAAAAAAACAGCTAAATACGCCTGATTAGTCCGCTAACTGTGGACAGAGACGAGAGGAAAAAAATTAATTCTCGTGGGAAATCGTGTGACTAGAGGCTGGAGTTGCAAAAAATCTTGCCTAATGAACAGTATCCCATTGCGTATATAGAACACAGCTTTCTCATCGGCTCACCTGTCGCTGGGCGTCTGGGCTGCTTCCAGCAGATATAGAGTGGTGCATAGCTTGCCCCACTCCTTCCTGTTGCTATATTGAAGAATAAACTTCCCTCCCATGCCCAAGCCCCCAGATAGGTCCTGCAGTTTCCAAGTCAACACACGCTTGTCTGAGACCTCATCTAGGTGAGTCTTAATCCCCTGTGGGGGGGATATTCAGGAGGCATTCAAGACACAAGAAGCCTAGAACATTGACCCATGGTCCCTTGAAGGCTGACTCAGTCCTGCTCAGGGCTCAGTGTGCCACTTGGAGCACTGAGCTCATAAATCGATCTTTATGTTGCTATAGTTAAAAGTGACCACTGAACAGAGTGTAAGGGTCCAGGTTGCTGTCATCAACCAGATAATAGTATCAGAAGTCACTCAAAATTGGTGGGACTGGGAAGTAGACAGAGGCAGATAACCAGAGAGAGGAAAGAAAAAGGGGTTTTTGTCTATAGAAGGGACCATGCTGCCAAGTGAGACTATTATTTATTGATTGTTGTTTTGTTTTTGTCCAGATACTTTATTTTCACAATAACTGGACATATCTAGCAGGCTTCTGGTTGAAATGCCCAGTGATACATTGGAGAAAGATGTTTAGATGACCTCATGGGGAAAGTAATGTTGTATTTGGATGCAAGATTCAATTTATTTATTTATTTATTTTGACTAGTGATTTAATATTGATTCGCAAAGTTACAAGATAATAGGGATACAACTCCTCACTTTTTCCACCACCAGAGTTCTGGATCTCCATTCCCTCTATTGGAAGCTAAAATTCTCCTAAGGATGCAGATAAGTGTACACTACTATTTCTACAGCTATCTGTCTATCTGTCTGTCTGTCTGTCTGTCTATCTATCTATCTATCTATCTATCTATCTATCCCTTTTCTTTAAGGTCCCATCTTCTCTTCCTTCCAAAGTCAAACCTACACCTATTACCACATCCAAATGTCCCTTTCATTTCCCTCTTCTCTCTCCGGGTCCTGATGGAGTTGGGGTTCAGAGCCCTCTGGGCATCTTCCCCTGACATTTCTCCCCCTCTGGGAGTCTGGACCCAAATTCTTTATGGGGAGCAGAAGGTGGGAGTTGTGGCTTCTGTCATTGCTTCTCCGCTGGACATGGGTGTTGGCAGGTGGACCCACACCCCCAGCCTGTGTCTGTCTGTCCCTAGTGGGGCAGGGCTCTGGGGAGGGGAGGCTCCAGGACACATGGTGAGGGCGTCTTCCCAGGGAGGTCAGGGTGGTGTCATGGCAGCATCTGCAACACAGTGGCTGAAAAAGCAATAAGATATAAAACAGGACAAACTGTTTAATAATCAGGAACCTAAAGGTAGGAACAGAGCAGGTGAGATTTAGGGCCTTCATGTTGGAAGAAGTGATGACATTTTTTTACACCAACTTTAGGGGCATGTGTGTGTGTGTAATCACTATACAGATATGTATTCTAAAAATGTTGCTTTATGATGCCACCCTGACTTCCCTGGGCAGACGCCCTCACCCGTTTGTCCTGGAGCCTCCCCTCCCCAGAGCCCTGCCCCACTAGGGACAGACAGACACAGGCTGGGGGTGTGGGTCCACCTGCCAACACCCATGTCCAGCGGAGAAGCCATGACAGAAGCCAGAACTCCCACCTTCTGCTCCCCATAAAGAATTTGGGTCCATGGTGCCAGAGGGATAAAGAACAGGGAAGCTTCCAGTGGAGGGGATGGGACAGGGAACTCTGAATTGTGCAAAATTATCTTAACAATCTTGTTAATCATTATTAAATCACTAATAAAAAAACTTTTCTAAAGTTGATTTCTTTTTCTTTTTCTTCTGTGATGGTCGATCTGTAAGGAGTTTATTACCACCGCCTCCCAAAACCTGATAACTCCTGTCTCTTGGATCAAATTCATGTTGGCTCTGGGATTCTTTTTACTGCTATCAGAGAGAGAGATTTGAATAAACAGCCCCAGAACCCATGGAGACTCTTCTTCCTCCGGGTATCTCAAGAACTGACCACTTGTAGGGAGATGGGCGGTAGTGCAGTGGGTTAAGTGCAGGTGGCGCGAAGCGCAGGGACCGACTCAAGGATCCCGGTTCGAGCCCCCAGCTCCCCACCTGCCGGGGAGTCGCTTCCCAGGTGGTGAAGCAGGTCTGCAGGTGTCTGTGTTTCTCTCCCCCTCTCTGTCTTCCCCTCCTGTCTCCATTTCTCTCCAACAACGACGATGTCAATAACAACAACAATAAAAATAAAACAAGGCCAACAAGAACTGACCACGTTATTCCTTTCCACACATATCTCCTATCTCAGCCCTGTCCTTAATTCTCTCTAAACATGCAGTAGACATTTTGA
This sequence comes from Erinaceus europaeus, assembly GCF_950295315.1. Taxonomy (NCBI): domain Eukaryota; kingdom Metazoa; phylum Chordata; class Mammalia; order Eulipotyphla; family Erinaceidae; genus Erinaceus; species Erinaceus europaeus. The sequence goes on along the minus strand of NC_080184.1, from coordinate 14,329,016 downwards.
CGCCTCCTAAACACAGGACAGAGTACAGTCATGACAAAGAACCCCCCCCCCGAGGTCAAGTGACCATAGGAGGCTAAGGACTAGGAGTTTCTGCTTCTGCTTCTAAATGGAAAGGAATGGGGTCGTGTTGTCTGTAATTGTATCCTCAATGGCTGAAGGCTTGGGGGCAAGAGGGCTAGAGAAAGTCACACAAAGATGCAACAGTGAAGTGAGGTGTGAGTATGGTCTATGTTGTGTATGTGAGTGTGTCTGTGTGTTGTGTAGTGCGCTTAGGAAGGAAATTTCCCATATCAAAGATCAAATGACAAAACATTGAAATGGATGTCTTTCTTTTTTTTTTATTAGGCACATAAATTGACTTCTTAGTCACATAATATTGACATAAAAATTATGAGACAACAGGGGTCTAATTCCACACCGTTTCCACTACCAGAGTTCTGTGTCCCAATTGCCTCCATTGGAAGCTTCAGTGGTTCTACCAAGGTGACAGATATGGGTTGACTATTATTTCTACAGCTACCTACATTTATATTTATGTGCCCATTTTGTTTTTCCTCCAGTCCTGCCTCCTCTTCCTTTCTAAGTCACACCTACATCTGTTACGACTTCTGAATGTCCTTCCTGTTTCTCTCTTCTCTCTCCAGGTGCTGATGAAGTGGGCGTTCAGAGTCCTGAAATGAATTTCTTGACCACAAAACAAAAATGGCCGGCGTCTCAACGAGGTGAGCAATGTCAGTTAGCATGATGATTAATCAGATCATTCTCTCTGTCCTAACAAGCACCCAGTACCAGACATGGAACCAGGAAATGAGACCTACATTGCAGAATTCCTCCTCCTGGGCTTGTCGGGGGTCCCTGAGCTGCAGCCCCTGATCTTTGGGGTCTTCCTGTCCATGTACCTGCTGACCGTGCTGGGGAACCTGCTCCTCGTGCTGGCCGTCAGCTCGGACCCCCACCTCCACACGCCCATGTACTTCTTCCTCTCCAACCTGGCCTTGGTGGACGTCTTCTTCACCTCCACCACCGTCCCCAAGATGCTGCACAACATCTGGATGCAGAGCAAGGCCATCACCTACGGGGGCTGCGTGGCCCAGGTACTGTTCTTCCTCCTCTTTGCAGGCCTAGACGACTTCCTGCTGACCGTCATGGCCTACGACCGCTACGTGGCCATCTGCCACCCCCTGCACTACGCGGCCATCATGAGCCCGAGACTCTGTGGGGTGCTGGTGTTGGGGTGCTGGGTCTTGAGTGCCCTGAATTCTTTAGTAAACAGCTTACTGCTTCTGCAACTGTCCTTCTGTGCAGACTTGGAAATCCCTCACTTTTTCTGTGAGCTCAACCAGGTAATCCAGCTGGCCTGTTCTGACACTTTTCTCAACGACCTGGTGATGTACTTTGCGGTTGTGCTGTTAGCTGGCGGTCCTTTCGCTGGAGTGCTGTCCTCTTACGCTAAGATCATGGCTTCCATACGAGAAATCTCCTCAGCTCAGGGCAAGTCCAGAGCCTTCTCCACCTGTGTCTCCCACCTCTCTGTGGTGGCTTTATTTTACTGTTCACTCCTGGGAGTCTACCTGAGCTCTGCTGCTTCCCCCAACTCACGTGTGAGTGCGACAACCTCCGTGCTGTACATGGTGGTCACCCCCATGCTGAACCCCTTCATCTACAGCCTCCGGAACAAGGACATCCAGGGGGCTCTGAGGAGAGTCTTTGCAATGGTCTCTGTGAAAAGATCAAGGGTGCTGGGTCTGAATGAGTGATCCTGACAGATCTGAGTGTTGCAAGCTCAAACATGCTATGCTTTCTCCATCATTATATATATATGAGAATGGGGGGGGGGTGGCGCACCCGGTTGAGCACACGTGTTACAATGAGCAGGGACCTGAGTTCGAGCCCCTGATCCCCACCTGCAGGGGGTGACATCTTCGCGAGTGGTGAAGCAGGGCTGCAGGTGTCTCTCTGCCTCTCTTCCTCTCATTCTCCCCTCCTCTCCCCTCTCAATTTCTCTCCATCTCTATCCAATAATAAATAAACCCAGTATGAAAAATAAATCACAAAAATAGAAGAAGTATTTTATCTTCTGGAAATTCTATAACACTAGCCCCTTGACTTCTCTGGACAATACTTTCCACACTGGATTACGGTTTCTCCCCTGATTTCTACAGTCTTTCTTTTCTCTCAAGACTAGTTCCCATTTCCGTTAGACCATGTATCTCTTTGGAATGCCTGGTTTGGTTGTCACTGGGAATCATATTTTTTAATTTTTTTTTATTTAAGAAAGGAGACATTAACAAAACTGTAGGGTAAGAGGGGTACAGCTCCACAGAGTTCCCACCACCCGATCTCCATATCCCATCTCCTCCCCTGATAGCTTTCCTATTCTTTATCCCTCTGGGAGTATGGACTCAGGGTCATTGAGGATTGCAGAAGGTGGAAGGTCTGGCTTCTGTAACTGCTTCCCCGCTGAACATGGATGTTGACTGGCCGGTCCATACTCCCAGCCTGTCTCTCTCTTTCCCTAGTAGGGTGGGTCTCTGGGGAAGCGGAGCTCCAGGACACATTGGTGGGGTTGTCTGTCCAGGGAAGTCTGGTCGGCATCATGCTGGCATCTGGAACCTGGTGGCTGAAAAGAGAGTTAACATATAAAGCCAAACAAATTGTTGAACAGTTATGGACCTAAAGACTATAATAGTGCAGATGAAGTGTTAGGGGGTACTCTCTGCATGCTCTTGTGTACTTCTGCTTTCAGGTATATATTTTTCCCTGGTTTATGGGCACGTGTGAACCTATGCTCTATCTCAGGGGACCTGGACTATATCTAGGTTTGGGGGCTTTATTGGGGAGTGGACCACCTGGAATGGAATTAGAGAATACTATGAAAGGAAAGGTCTCACCCGAGTAATGAAGCTGAAGGCTTGTCATTCCACACCTGAAGTCTCTGGACACCGTCTGAAGTGAAGCATGCTGGGGTGGCACTCGTTGCGTTGATTGGGTTGGGATCGGCAGATGCAATATTATTTGATATGAATTGACAGAAGCATGCAGGAAAGTGTGCCCCCCACCCTAAGGTTCCAGGACTGGGGGAAATATAGGCTCTATAGTGGAAATGTGAGGTTCCTGCTGTCTTAGGGTTCAAGAAGACAATGGATAGTTATTGTTATCATCATATTATTTGGTAATTGGGTTAACTTTGAAAAGTCCCTTTGTTAGGGTTTGCTGTGTAATACCCAGTATCTTGTACATAGCAGTGTCACTGGTTTCTTCTGTTCTCCCTGGTCTAGGCTTTTGAGAGAGTCAACATATCAAAGACTCAGCCTATGTATTAAAAAGACTCTGTGTTTTAAAAAATTCTAGACATATGATCAATTCTTCCCCTCTCATATTAATTGAATAGTGATTTATATGACTACACTTTAATAGGAGTGTACATAGACACCATTCCCACCACCAAAAGACTGTGTCCCCTCCCACCTACCCTCCTACCCCCCCCCCACTGCCCGGAAAGCTGAATGTTCACCCTCCCCCTCACCACAGAGTTTTTACTTTGGTGCCAGGCTCTCGATTTAATCAGATCCTGTTTTAGTTTCCCCTTCTGTTCTCCTTTCTCAACTTCTGTTGATGAGTGGGATCATCCCATACTCATCTTTGTCCTTCTGACTTAGCTCACTTAACATAATTCCTTCTAGCTCCATCCAAGATGGGCCAGAGAAGGTGGGTTCATTGTTTTTAATAGCTGAGTAGTATTTCATTGTGTATATATACCACAGCTTTCTCAGCCACTCATCTGTTGTGGGGCACCTGGGTTCCTTCCAGGTTTTAGCTATTACGAATTGTGCTGCTATGAGCATAGATGTACACATATCTTTTTGGTTGGGTGTTATGGAGTCCTTGGGGTATATCCCCAGGAGAGGAATTACTGGGTCATATGGAAGGTCCATGTCTAGCCTTATGAGAGTTCTCCAGACTGCTCTCCACAGAGACTGGACCAATTGACATTCCCACCAATCCCATCCCTTCTTTGTCCAGTCATCTGTGGACGGGCATGTAGGCTGCCTCCACTCTTTGGCTGTTGTGAATAACGCAGCTGTGAACACAGGGCTGCGTGTGTCCCTTTCAATTAGTTTGCGTGTCCACTGGAGGAATGCCTAAGAGTGGGATTGCGGGATCATAAGGTTTATTTGTTTAAGGACGGTGCACACAGTCTCCAGAGGGAGACTGTCAACACCTGTCCTTTCCCGGTCGGTTGATGACAGCCCTTCTCTCAGGTGTTAGATGGGAACTGATAATCGCTTTAGATGAGATGAGTTTCTCCAGGAGAGCTGTGAGCGGTGGCGTGACAGTGAATTCCTCCTCTCAACTTGAGCCAACGGGCTGTGAAATGAATGCCCACATTGCTGAAGTCCTTACACCCGGGGCACAAAGTTCTCGCTTTGTTCAGAGTGGGCAAGGGGGAGGGGGCCTCTACAGGGAGCAAGGGGTCCCCACCCCAAGTCTATAGGCTTTGAAGACCCAAGATGACGGATCGTGAGCACTGGGAAAGAGCTTCAGTTCAGTACTGGGGTCTCTTTGAGGGCAAATCTCTTCTGTCGAATCTCTTGTACCCCGGGAGGTTCAATCTTGGAAGTCAAGGAAGGAGACAGAGAAGGAAGACTGCGCAGACTCAGAAGGACCTAGACAACAAGACAGCGTTTCCCCCACGTCCACGCCACTATCCCGTGGGGCACTATATGGGAGAAGCTGGAGTTGCAAGTCGGAGGTCGCTTAATGAGTAGACAGAGAGAGCGGTACTTAACCGTCCTCTGGAGTCCTGCAGCCAGAGGGATATGGCTGGTCGCTTAGAAACCTGATCCGGTCTGGGAGCTTGAAGGACTGATGCTCGAATCTTCCCTCTGGCCGCGTCTATGAAAAGGCTTCTCTCAGCGAGGGTCAGACAGCATCACGGTTCTGCAAAGAGACTCTCCTGCCTGCGGCTCCGAAGTCCCAGGTTCAGTCCCCCGCACCACCATCAGCCAGAGCTGAGCAGGGCTCTGGTGTTTTTTGCTCTCTGCATCTCTTTCACAAATAAAAAAATAAATAAATAAAATACTTTGAAAGAAAGAAAGAAAGAAAAGGCTTCACTCCCGCCATCAACCGCTCAGATAGCTACCTCAGCAGAGCCATCTGGAGACTCAGGGACGCTACCTAGGTGAGTCTTTCTACTCAGCAGACGGCGCTTTATTTTTT
>NC_080184.1:14266296-14321296 GCF_950295315.1 Erinaceus europaeus | reverse complement strand
CTCTCAGATTTACTTCTACCTACTTTTTGGGGAGGTAGACATCTTCCTGCTGACCGTCATGGCCTACGACCGCTACGTGGCCATCTGCCACCCCCTGCACTACGCGGCCGTCATGAGCCCGAGACTCTGTGGGCTGCTGGTGTTGGGGTGCTGGGTCTTGAGTGCCCTGAATTCTTTAGTAAACAGCTTACTGCTTCTGCAACTGTCCTTCTGTGCAGACTTGGAAATCCCTCACTTTTTCTGTGAGCTCAACCAGGTGATCCAGCTGGCCTGTTCTGACACTTTTCTCAACGACCTGGTGATGTACTTTGCAGTTGTGCTGTTAGCTGGCGGTCCTTTCGCTGGAGTGCTGTCCTCTTACGCTAAGATCATGGCTTCCATACGAGAAATCTCCTCAGCTCAGGGCAAGTCCAGAGCCTTCTCCACCTGTGTCTCCCACCTCTCTGTGGTGGCTTTATTTTACTGCACAGCCCTGGGAGTCTACCTGAGCTCTGCTGCTTCCCCCAACTCACGCGCAAGTGCGACAACCTCCGTGCTGTACATGGTGGTCACCCCCATGCTGAACCCCTTCATCTACAGCCTCCGGAACAAGGACATCCAGGGGGCTCTGAGAAGAGTCCTGGAGAGGAAACCATGAAAGGTTTTGCAGGTGCTGTGGTAGACGGATCAAACTCTGAAGCAAATGTTCGACGGCTTGTCGCACTTAGGGAGTAAGACCATGGCGCCTCTCTCTGTGGACATCCTCGCTTTTCTGCTGCTTTGTCCTTTGGTTGTTTGGGTCTGGATGTGATTTGTGGAACATCCAACTCTGTCACTGACTGACTTTCTCGGTTGACACTCATTTCCTCTCCTGATTTGATTCTCATTCTCATATCCCAAATGTCTGAAGATTCCCATTTACCTCAAAGTACTCCATGGTACATAGATGTTAGGATTTAGTTCATCTCAGAGGAAATACATAAGACCCAATAGGTTTCCTTTGTGGTCCGGGAGGTAGCACAGTGGATAAAGCATTGGACTCTCAAGCATGAGGTCCTGAGTTCAATCCCCAGTAGCACATGGACCAGAGTGATGTCTGGTTCTTTCTCTCTCTGTCTCCTCCTATCTTTCTCACTAGTAAATGAATAAAATCTTTTTTTATATTTATTTATTTATTTATTCCCTTTTGTTGCCCTTGTTGTTTTATTCTTGTAGTTATTATTGTTGTTGTTATTGCTGTTGTCATTGTTGGCTAGGACAGAGAGACATGGAGAGAGGAGGGGAAGACAGAGAGGGGGAGAGAAAGACAGACACCTGCAGACCTGCTTCACTGCCTGGGAAGCGACTCCCCTGCAGGTGGGGAGCCCGGGGGGCTCGAACCGGGATCCTTAGTCTAGTCCTTGCGCTTTGTGCCACCTGCAATTAACCTGCTGCACTACCACCGGAGTCCCATAAAAATCTTTAAAAAAAAAAAAACTAATTTAAAAACATGTGTGTTTCCTTTGCTTGACTCCTATGAAAAATCCTTTAGTGACCACAGTGATTTCTATAAATTGGTAACCAGGGGAAAATCAGAAACCAATCTCTTTCACACGGGCAAAACTATCACCCTCGTAGCTGTTGTTCGCGGCAGTTCAAACTTGAGCAAACCCGCTTGTTGTAGCTGAGTCTGTGTGTCACTCATGGATATGGAGATCCCATCTTCCCCTTCAACTCAGCATCTGTCATGCCAGCCACCAACACTAGCAGAAATTAATCGGAGTGTATTGCACCAAAGCAAAGGACTCTGGGGAGGGAGGAGAAGGCTGGAGAGGAAGAAAATTTGAGGGGAGGGGGCTGGTAGATAATGAAATTGTCTGTCTACGATTGTACTGTAAAGCATCGAGCCCTTTGATTAAAAAAAAGAAAGAAAGAAAGAAAGAAATGAATCAGAAAAAATAAGATGTAGAATCTATAAAAATAAGCAGGGGGAGTCGGGAGGTAGCGCAGCAGGTTAAATGCACGTGGCGCAAAGCGCAGGGACCGGCCTAAGGATCCCAGTTCGAGCCCCCGGCTCCCCACCTGCAGGGGAGTCACTTCCCAGGCGGTGAAGCAGGTCTGCAGGTGTCTGTCTGTCTCTCCCCCTCTCTGTCTTCCCCTCCTCTCTCCATGTCTCTCTGTCCTATCCAACAACGATGGCATCAATAACAACAATAATAACTACAACAATAAAAGCAACAAGGGCAACAAAAGGGAATAAATAAATACATACATAAATAAATAAAGAGTCTATAAAAATATATAAGCAGGGGTAAGTCGATCCACCTGACATGAAGAGCAGGAAGTGGCCTCACTCGTGCCCAGCCAGACACAGTGAACCGCATGTGTTAACATGGACACATTGGAGGTGATCCAGAGAGAAAGTGTAGGCTGAGGGATTAACAGAGAAGTGAAAAAAAAATCCAGGAAAACACTTGGCCTCCACTACCACCATTTATATTTCAGAATCACAAAATTCGATTGACTTGGAGAAAGTGCTGCAAAAGGGGGTACATGGATTTCTCAGGATGGTGAGATCTCGAGGGGTTCTGCATGTATTTCGTGGGGACCCTGATGTTCTGGGCTGCCTATTTCAGATAGTAAGTGACAGAGAGAGAGAGAGACAGAGACCACACAGCACAGGTCTAAACGTCCCTCCCCAGCCCTTAGGATCGGTCTCAAATCTGGCTAATATCCTTGGCAAAGCTGCTTAAGATAAAGCTGACCTGCTAACACCAGTACCACTATGGGATTTTTGTACTTTTAAATATATATATATGATTTTTATTAGTGATTTAATAATGACGAACAGGATTGTAGGATCACAGGGGCACAATCCCACACAGTTCCCACCACCAGAGCTCCCTGTCCCCTCCCCTCCATTGGATGCTTCCCTGTTCTTTATCCTTCTGGGAGTCTGGACCCAAATTATTATTTTTTTAAAATTATTTATTTATTCTCTTTTGTTACCCTTGTTGTTTTATTGTTGTAGTTATTGTTGTTGTTGGACAGGACAGAGAGAAATGGAGAGGAGGGGAAGACAGAGAGGGGGAGAGAAAGACAGACACCTGCAGACCTGCTTCACCACCTGTGAAGTGACCCCCCCCCCCGTAGGTGGGGAGTTGGGGGCTCAAACCAGGATCCTTATGCTGGTCTTTGCACTTTGTGCCACGTGCACTTAACAGGCTGCACTACCACCTGACTCTCTGGACCCAATTCTTTATGGGGAGCAGAAGGTGGGAGTTGTGGCTTCTGTCATTGCTTCTCCGCTGGACATGGGTGTTGGCAGGTGGATCCACACCCCCAGCCTGTGTCTGTCTGTCCCTAGTGGGGCAGGGCTCTGGGGAGGGGAGGCTCCAGGACACACGGGTGAGGGCGTCTGCCCAGGGAGGGCAGGTTGGCACCATGGCAGCATCTGCAACCTACCGGCTGAGAAGCAGTAAGACACAAAGCAGAACAAATTTGTTTAATAATCAGGAACCCAGAGGTCAGAACAGAGCAGATGGAACTAAGGGTCTTAGTAAAGAAAGAAGCCAGGACATCTATTTCTTTTTCAATGATCAAGAATGACTCCTAAGAATCATGCTAACTTTGTAATCCTGCATTTCTTTTTTTTTTCTTTTTTAATTTATTTCTTTATTGGGCAATTCATGTTTTACATTCAACAGTAAATACAATAGTTTGTATATGCATAACATTCCCCAGTTTCCCATTTAACAATACAACCCCCACTATGTCATTCATCATCCTTCATGGACCTGTATTCTCCCCACCCACCCACCCACCCCAGAGTCTTTTACTTTGGTGCAATACGCCAATTCCAGTTCAGGTTCTACTTGTGATTCCGTTTCTGATCTTGTTTTTCGACTTCTGCCTGAGAGTGAGATCATCCCATATTCATCCTTCTGTTTCTGACTTAATTCACATAACATGAATTTTTCAAGGTCCATCCAAGATCGGCTGAAAACGGTGAAGTCACCATTTTTTACCGCTGAGTAGTATTCCATTGTGTATATAGACCACAACTTGCTCAGCCACTCATCTGTTGTTGGACACCCGGGTTGCTTCCAGGTTTTGGCTACTACACATTGTGCTGCCAAGAACATATGTGTACACAGATCTTTTTGGATGGATGTGTTGGGTTCCTTAGGATCTATCCCCAGGAGAGGAATTGCAGGATCACAGGGTAGGTCCATTTCTAGCCTTCTGAGAGTCTCCAGACTGTTCTCCACAGAGGTTGGACCCATTGACATTCCCACCAGCAGTGCAGGAGGGTTCCTTTGACCCCACACCCTCACCAGCATTTGCTTTTCTGATGTATGACATTCTCACAGGAGTGAAGTGATATCTCATTGTTGTCGTAATCCTGCATTTCTATTACTGGATTTTTTAAAATAAGACAATTTCTCTGTCCTGTCCAATAAAATGGGGAGGGGGAATGGCCTCCAGGAGCAGTGGATTCCTAGTGCTGCCACTGAGCCCCAGGAATAACCCTGGAGGCAAAATTAATTAATTAAACCATCAAGAACAAGAGAGGTGAAATGACAGCCGAAGGTGGGGAGATACAAGGTATCGCACATGAATATTATGAATGTCTCTGCGGGAATAAATCAGACCATCCAGTAGAGATTCACTGCTGGAGTCACGCAGCCTGCCAAGCCCAACCCAGGAGGAAGGAGAAACAAGCTGACCCCAAGTCTAGAAATTAAACCGGTCATCAAAAAGCTTCCCGAGAAGAAAAAGCCCCAAGCTCAGGCCCAGACGGCTGTACTAGTGAATTCTACATAGCAAAAAGCAAATGAATCAAAGAGAGCCAGACAACCTAGTAAACAGGGAGAAACACTTGCGCACCTCAGACAAACAGCTGATATCAGACATCTGTACAGGTGGGTACAGAGCTACAAAAGAAGCAAAAAGAACTCAATAAATAGTGGCCCAGACAACTAAGCAGACAATATATATATTAGTGATTTACAAAATTACAGAATAACAGAGGGACAACTCCACCCGGTTCCCACCCCCAGAGCTCTGCGTCCCCATTCCCTCCACTGGAAACTGCAGGGCTTCTCCCAAGCTCCCAGACACGGGCTGATTATTCTTTCTACAACGATCTACATTGATATTTATTCGCCCATTTCCCCCTGTGCTCCTGCCTTCTCTCCCCTTCTCAGTCACACTCCACCTGTGACTCCGTCCGAGTGTCCCTTCTTTTTCCTCTTCTCTCTCCGGGTCCTGATGGAGTTGGGGCTCAGAGCCCTCTGGGCGTCTTCCCCTGACATTTCTCCCCCTCTGGGAATCTGAACCCAAATTCTTTATGGGGAGCAGAAGGTGGGAGTTCTGGCTTCTGTCATTTCTTCTCCGCTGGACATGGGTGTTGGCAGGTGGACCCACACCCCCAGCCATAAACAGAAAACTTTTTTAGAGAGAGAGAGAAGTGGGCCACAGACATGTGAAGAAGTTCTCCATTTCACTTCTCATGAGAGAAATGCACATTAAAACTCCACTGAGCTCCCATCTCACACCTGAGAGAAGGGCTTCTTCCATCAGCCGACCGGGAAAGGACAGGTGAGGATGGTTGTGGGGGGAAAGGGAATTCTGCTGCGCTGCTGGTGGGAATGCGGACAGGGGCAGCCCCTCTGGAGACTGTGTGCCCGGTCCTTAAACAAATCAACACGGAGTCGCCTTATGAGCCCGCGGTCCCACCCTTGGGCGTGCATCCAGTGACGCTCAGTGCTAATTAGAAGGGACACACGCTGCCCTGTGCTCACAGCTGCGTTATTCCCAACAGCCAGAGAGTGGAGGCCGCCCCGATGCCCACCCACAGATGACTGGATAAAGAAGGGATGGGATATCTATTCCATGGAATACTACTCTGCCATCAAAAAGATAATAGTGTGTCCTTTGGGACAAAAGGGATGGAACTGGAGGTGAGGATGTTTAGCGAAATAAGTAAAGAGATGAGAGACAGCGACCAGATGGTCTCACTCAGATACTAAATCTAGAAAATTGATATGCAGAAACCTGAATTTTGAAAAAGCAGCAGCAAGTAAACTGGAAGGCTTTTTAAGAACGCGGGTGGTGACCTTTGGGAGGTGGGAGGGTGCAGACACGGGACTTTGGTGGTGGACGTGGTGTGGAGCTAGGCACTGGCATCCTGCAATCTGGTCACCCACTAGTAGTCACCAAAAAAGGGGGGGTTTAAAAAATAACAAGAAAGGCAGAGAGAACAAGAAAAACAAACAGACAAGCCACCTGTTGAGAATTGCAGAAGCCCAGGGCTGGGTTCACAGATGGGATCTGATCTTATTTTTCCTACAGTCACCAAAAAACTTAATTGTCCCCATGGGAAGAGACAGCGGAGGGACCCTGGAGAGGGCGACCTTCGTGGATATGTTTCCACTACGGTCCCCAGATCCTTCCAGATGTCCCGAGATCACAACGGGGGGGGGGGGGGGGAATGTCGATTTAATGAGAAACTAAGAGCAGCCCTTCTGCCAGAGCTGAAGAAATCATACTTCCTTCCCTTGAGCCCATGAAGCTGAAGGGAGAAAGAAAAATGCCTCTTGTCTGGGGCGGGGAGGGGAGGCTGTGTAGACGGAAGAATTTTCCCTGACCAAAACTAATTAACTAAATAAAATGTCACAGGAACGTTAGAATCTTCCACTCTCAGAGAGAGAGAGAGAGAGAGGAGAGAAAGAGGAGGAGGGGGAGGGAGAGAGAGAGAGAGAGGAGAGAGGGGGAGATAGAAGAGAGAGAGAGGAGAGGTGAGGAGAGGAGAAGAGAAAGAGAGAGAAGAGAGAGAGAGAGGAAAGAGAGAGAGAAATGCACATTAAAGAGAGAGAGAGAGAGAGAGAGAGAGGAGAGAGAGGAGAAAGAGAGAGAGAGAGAGGGAGAGAGAACTGGTTCTCTGAGACACCTGGCCTCCCTGTTGCGGAGATGTGACTTTTAAGATCACTCGTCCACGGTTGAGTGGTTCTCCAGTGGTTTTGCTGCAAGGAGGCAGCCTTGATTTTCTTTTAATCTACTTACTGTCTTTCTTTTTCCTCTCTGTTCTTCCGACTCTCATTCCCGCAGCCTAGTGCCTTTTTCTTCTTCTTCTTTTAAATCAATCAATTCATTTATTTATTTCACCAAAGATCTGTATCTCCACCTCCATTCTAGTTTTCCCACAGTCTTGAAAACAAATTGAGTTGTTGTTTGTTTGTTTGTTTGTTTGTTGTTGTTGTTGTTGTTTTGAGGGGGGAGGGAGAGATTTTTGGTTTTTCTTTTTCTTTTTTTTTCCTTTTCACCTTTGTATATTCAACTCTCATCTTCCGCCTTTGAGTGAGACCATCCTGCAGTGGTTCCTCACTTCCGTCTCTCTGCTTCGCTGAATATCATCTTCTCCAGTTCCATACACTTTATCCCGGAGGACTCAATAGCATCTTTTTAACGGCTGTATGACATTCTGTGGAGTACATGTCCTATACTTTTTTGTTTTTTTAATCCAAGTCATCTGTCAAAAGGCATTGGGTTTTCTCCAGGGTTGGGCTGTCTGGTGCCTCTCTGCCTCATCGCTGTGTGGGTATATTAGGGGCCCACAACCTCATTGCCCCTGTTCGTCCCACCAGCTGCTAAAATCTTTTTAAAAAATATTTATTCATTTATTCATTCCCTTTTGTTGCCCCTGTTTGTTTGTTTTTATTATTGTGGTTATTTTGTTGTTGTTATTGATGCTATCGTTGTTGGATAGGACAGAAAGAAATCAAGAGAGGAGGGGAAGACAGAGAGGGGGAGAGAAAGACAGACACCTGCAGACCTGCTTCACCGCCTGGGAAGCGACTCCCCTGCAGGTGGGGAGCCGGGGGCTCGAACCGGGATCCTCACGCCGGTCCCTGCGCTTTGCACCACCTGCGCTTAACCCGCTGCGCCACCGCCCTACTCCCAGCTGCTAAGATTTTAAGGGATACAGAGACAGAGACTGAATTCACATCTGGGCATCTGGTCACCTCTGGCCGGCGGGCGTCCCTCCAACGAGAGATTCAAGCCCCCCACACACACCCCAAAGGAGAGACCAGCTCGGCGTCAGCTGTGCCAGGTGGGTGTGACTGGGAGTCAGGAACCCTGCCCGCCCCCCCCCCCCCCCCGGTCCTCCAGGCGCCTGGCTTGGCGGGTGTGTGTCGTTTTGCTGACAGGTGGGCGTCCAACACGTCTGCCCGAGAGGGACGGGGACCCAGTTTGGGGTTTTCTCTTCTTTTTAGCTGATGTCGATGCAGTGACTCACTTGGATTCTGGGCGGGTTTTTTGTTTGTTTGTTTGACTTGGGGGGGGGGATGTTCATTTGTTTTGGTTTGATTTTTGTCACCAGGGTGATGCTGGGTCTCTGTGCCTGTATGATTCCACCATTCCCAGTGGACTCTGTCATCTGTCTATCTCTCTATCATCTATCTGTCTATCTCTCTATCATCTGTTTGTCTGTCTATCTCTCTATCATCTGTCTATCTCTATCATCTGTCTATCTCTCTATCATCTATCTGTCTCTCTATCATCTATCTGTTTGTCTATCTCTCTGTCATCTGTCTTTCTATCTCTCTATCATCTATCTGTCTATCATCTATCTGTCTATCTCTCTATCATCTATCTGTCTATCTGTCTATCATCTATCTGTCTATCTCTCTATCATCTATCTGTCTACCTCTCTATCATTTGTCTGTCTATCTCTCTATCATCTATCTGTCTATCTCTCTATCATCTATCTGTCTGTCTATCTCTCTATCATCTATCTGTCTATCTCTCTATCATCTATCTGTCTAGCATCTATTTGTCTGTCTATCTATTATTTATCTATCATCAATCTCTCTATCATCTATCTATCATCTATGGTTGGGAAGGCAGCACAGGGGTTCTGCAAACAGACTCTCCTGCCTGAGGCTCTGAGGTCCCAGGTTCAATTCCCAGCACCACCATCAGCCAGAACTCAGCAGGACTCTGGGAAAATAATAATAATAATAATAATAATAATAATAATAATACTGGGGAGACAGCACAGGGGTTCTGCAAACAGACTCTCCTGCCTGAGGCTCTGAGGTCCCCGGTTCAGTCCCCAGCACCACCAGCAGCCAGAGCTCAGCAGGACTCTGGTTAAAACAACAACAACAACAAAACTTCAGAGGGGCCGGGCAGGGGCGCACCTGGTTGAGCGCACGTTACAATGCGGCAAGGACCCGGGTTGGAGCCCCCGGTCCCCACCTGCAGGGGAAAAGCTGCCTGAGTGGTGAAGCAGGGCTGCAGGTGTCTCTCCCCTCTCTATCTCCCTCTTCCCTCTTGATTTCTGGCCGTCTCTACCCCAAAAAATGAAGACAATGAAAATTCTCTGCCTATCCGCCCGCCCTCTCGCAATGTCTGTGTACGTCTGTGTCTGCATCGTTTACCTGTCACCTGGCCGCACCTGCGAATCACCTCTTTGCCGTCTCTCCGGTCTCTGCACAGCTGTCTCTCAGGTGCGCCGCTGCCCAGCGCCAGAGCCCGAGGTTGGAATGATGCCCTGGGTCCCAGTCTCTGTCACATTAACTGTCTCTTCAAAGGAGACAACAGCATAGCTTTTCAAAGGAGGGGGAGAGGGAGAGGGAGAAAGAGAAAGAGAAAAGGAGAGAGAGAGGGAGAGGGAGGGAGAAAAAGAGAGAGGAGGAGAGAGAGAGAGGGAGAGGGAAAGGAAGAGGGAGAGGGGGAAAGGGAGAGAAAGAGAGAGAGGGAGAGAGAGAAAGGAAGAGGGGGAGAGGGAGAGAGAGAAGGAGAGAAAGAGAGAGGGGGAGAAAAAGGGAGAGGGAGAGAGAGGGAGAGAAAGGGAGAGAGAGAGGGAGAGAGAGAGGGAGACAGGGAGAAAGGGAAAGAGGGAGATGGAGAGAGAGAAAGGGAGAGGGAAAGAAAGGGAGAGGGAGAGAGCGAAAGGGAGAGAGGGAGAGAGAGAAAGGAAGAGGGGGAGAGGGAGAGAGAGAAGGAGAGAAAGAGAGAGGGGGAGAAAAAGGGAGAGGGAGAGAGAGGGAGAGAAAGGGAGAGAGAGAGGGAGAGAGACAGAGGGAGACAGGGAGAAAGGGAAAGAGGGAGATGGAGAGAGAGAGAGGGAGAGGGAAAGAAAGGGAGAGGGAGAGAGCGAAAGGGAGAGAGGGAGATAGAGAGAGGGATGGAGAGAAAGGGAGAGGGAGGGAGAGAGGGAGAGGGAAAGAGAGAGAAGAGAGAGAGAGAGGGAGAAAGGGAGAGGGAGAAAAAGGGAGGAGAAGGAGAGGCCTGGAGGCAGCCAGAGACACCCCGGCATGAAGCTGCCCTCGGGGCAGAGCTGTTTACGCGGGAGGAGGGCGGCCAGCAGCATGGAGCCCCGAACCCAGACCAGGCGTCCGTCCGTCCGTCCTCACAGACCAGGCGCCCCGTCCCAGTCCTGGGGTCCCCACCCCAGCGCCATCCTGCTTCCTCCCTTCCCAGGAACCCAGAGGACCCAGCAGAGACCACCGAGCAGGACACGGTCCCCCCGCCACCGCCACCGCCGTGCAAAGCCCCCATG
Organism: Erinaceus europaeus; assembly: GCF_950295315.1. Classification (NCBI taxonomy): domain Eukaryota; kingdom Metazoa; phylum Chordata; class Mammalia; order Eulipotyphla; family Erinaceidae; genus Erinaceus; species Erinaceus europaeus. Next base: position 14,310,765 of record NC_080184.1, on the reverse strand, counting down.
GAGCCGAGAAACCGCACGGGGAGGCCCGACTTCCTGCTCCTGGGCTTGTCGGGGGTCCCTGAGCTGCAGCCCCTGATCTTTGGGGTCTTCCTGTCCATGTACCTGCTGACCGTGCTGGGGAACCTGCTCCTCGTGCTGGCCGTCAGCTCGGACCCCCACCTCCACACCCCCATGTACTTCTTCCTCTCCAACCTGGCCTTGGTGGACATCTGCTTCACCTCCACCACCGTCCCCAAGATGCTGCGCGACATCTGGACGCAGAGCAAGGCCATCACCTACGGGGGCTGCGTGGCCCAGCTGTTCTTCTTCACCGTCTTCGGCCTGCTGGACAACTTCCTGCTGACCGTCATGGCCTACGACCGCTACGTGGCCATCTGCCACCCCCTGAGCTACACGGCCGTCATGAGCCCGGGGCTCTGCGCCCGGCTGGTGGTCCTGGTCTGGCTGGCCGGGGCGCTGGGCGCCCTCCCCGAGACCCTGGCCACCTTGCAGCTGTCCTTCTGCGCCTCCCCGGAAGAGGTCCCCCACTATTTCTGCGAGCTCCCCGAGCTGCTGCGGCTGGCCTGCTCGGATCGCCGGGCCGGGGAGGTGGTGATGGACGGGGTGACCGCGGCGCTGGGCTTCTTGCCGCTGGCCGGCATCGTGGTGTCCTACGCCCGCATCTGCCGGGCCGTGCTGGGCATGTCCACGCCGGGCGGCAGGGCCCGGGCCTTTTCCACCTGTGGGTCCCACCTGGGGGTGGTGTCACTGTTCTACGGCACGTGCCTGGTGGTCTACCTAGGCTCCTCCTCGGGGGACCCCCGGCCCGGGGACGCTCGGACGGGACCCCCGGCCTCCGTGCTGTACACGGCCGTCACCCCCATGCTGAACCCTTTCATCTACAGCCTCCGGAACCGGGACATCCGGGGGGCCCTGAGGAGACTTCTGTGCTGTGGGGACACCTCCCGGTGATGCCCCCCAGCCCCCCAGACCCGGCCGCAGGACGCCGTGGGTGTGCGTGTCACCGTGCACGGGGAAGGACCCGGGTTCGAGCCTCCCGTTCCCCGCCTGCAGGGGAGAAGCTTCATGAGCGGTGGAGAGGGGCTGCAGGTGTCTCTGTCTCTCAGTCTCTCGGCTCTACTATTTAAGAACGGGAGAGATGGGAGTCGGGCGGTAGCGCAGAGGGTTAAGCGCAGGTGGTGCAAAGCGCAAGGACCGGCGTGAGGATCCCGGTTCGAGCCCCCGGCTCTCATCCTGGGGGGGGGGTCACTTCACGAGTGGTGAAGCAGGGCTGCAGGTGTCTCTCTGTCTCTCCCCCCCCAATCTTTCTGTCTCTATGCAATAAAATGGAAAAAATATGAGTCAAAGGAAAAATATGGCCTCCACGAGCAGTGGGCGCTTACTGCCAACACTGAGCCCGAGTGATAACCCTGGAGGCAAAAATATACATACATTAAATCAATAAATAGAATAATAACTAATAGTAATCAATGAATAAAAGATAATGGACTGGGGGAAGCTTTTCATTGTTGTTGTTTCACTCAAGTCTCACAAAGCTAAATGAAAGCTCTCAGATCTGTTGGGCTTTGTTTTTGTTTTTGTCTTGACATTTTTAATGATTGTCTAATACCGCTCTAATGTGTCACTGGAGGAAATAAATTTCTGAACTTCAAAAAAAAAATAATAAAAGTAAATTTGGAATCTCTGTCTGGCTGCTGTAACCTTGTCTGCTTGGTAGAACAGAAATGAGAGAGAGAGAGAAAGAGAGGGAGAGAGATGGAGGCTGGTGGTGGCACCCACGTTACAGTGCGTAAGGACCCGGGTTCAAGCCGCCAGCCCCACCTGCAGGGGGGAAGCTTCCCGAGTGGTGAAGCAGGGCTGCAGGTGTCTCTCTGTCTCTCTCTCCCTGTCTCCCTCTCCCCTCTCAGTTTCTGGCTGTCTCTATCCAATAAATAAATAAAGATAATTTTTTAAAAAAATTTAAGAGAAACAACAAAAGCTAGGGGGCCAGGCAGTGGCACACCAGGTTAAGTGCACATAGTACAAAGCTCAAGGGCCCACACATGGATCTGGGTTCGAGCCCTCGGTTCCCCAGCTACAGGGGGGAAGCTTCACAAGTGAAGCAGGGCTGCGGGTGTCTGTCTCTGTCTCTCTCCCTCCTCCTCTCCCTCCCCCTGCTCTGTTAATTTCTCTCTGTCCTGTCCAATAAAATGGAAAAAAAATGGACTCCAGGAGCAGTGGGTTTGTAGTGCCGGCACTGGGCCTCAGTGATAACCTTGGAGGGAAAAGCAAGGAAGGAAGGAAGGAAGGAAGGAAGGAAGGAAGGAAGGAAGGAAGGATGGAGGAGGAGAAGGAGAGGAGAAGAAAGAGGAGGAGAAAGAGGAGAAGGAGGAAGAGAAAGACCAGCACCAAAACTCCCTGCCTGAGGATCTGGGCTCGCACCTGCAAAGCTGCACACCGTCCAGGTGAACTAAGTCACCAGCACAGAGCCACTCCGACTCCCTCCGGGCAGAGAGAGAACAGGAGGACCGGGAGGGGCCAGGACCTGAATCCCCCTCCCCAGCTGAGGTGGCCGGGGGAGCTGGGGAACTTCAGAGGAGCCCCCACCCCACCCCACGCCACCCCACCGTCTCCTCCAGAGATGCCCAGAGAGACAGAGAGACAGAGACATTTGCATCACAGCATCTTTTTATCTCAGCGTCCGTCCAGATGCTGTGCCGAGCACATTCAGGGCGCAGGTGTGTGTGGGGGGCAGGCTCTGGCTAGCACCTGGACCCTCCCTCCCTCCCGGCCCGCAGCTGGCACCCTCACATAGCACTCTCGCCCCGCCGGCCCCGGGCAGGGCCCTTGTCTTGCGTGAGGGACTTGTAGGGCTTCCCCAGGCTGGGGAGGGTGAGCTCAGCCTCCTGCAACGCCAGCTCCCGCTGAGAGAGATGCTCCACCACGGCTGCCCCGATGGAGTCACCCAGCACGTTGGTCATCGTGCGCAAGCGGTCCCTGGGGGACAGGAGAGGAGGGGATGGTGGCCAGGGAAGACGGTACCCAGGGAGCCCATGGAGGGTGGGCAGGGCTGTGGGATCTCTCCTCTCTCAGCACCCTGCACAGCACCCAGGGAGCCCATGGAGGGTGGGCAGGGCTGTGGGGTGTCTCCTCTCTCAGCACCCTGCACAGCACCCAGGGAGCCCCATGGAGGGTGGACAGGGCTGTGGGGTCTCTCCTCTCTCAGCACCATGCACAGCACCCAGGGAGCCCATGTAGGGTGAGCAGGGCTGTGGGGTCTCTCCTCTCTCAGCACCATGGACAGCACCCAGGGAGCCCATGTAGGGTGAGCAGGGCTGTGGGATCTCTCCTCTCTCAGCACCCTGCACAGCACCCAGGGAGCCCATGGAGGGTGGGCAGGGCTGTGGGGTCTCTCCTCTCTCAGCACCCTGCACAGCACCCAGGGAGCCCCATGCAGGGTGGGCAGGGCTGTGGGGTCTCTCCTCTCTCAGCACCCTGCACAGCACCCAGGGAGCCCATGGAGGGTGGGCAGGCTGTGGGGTGTCTCCTCTCTCAGCACCCTGCACAGCACCCAGGGAGCCCCATGGAGGGTGGGCAGGGCTGTGGGTCTCTCCTCTCTCAGCACCCTGCACAGCACCCAGGGAGCCCATGGAGGGAGGGCAGGGCTGTGGGGTCTCTCCTCTCTCAGCACCAGGCACAGCACCCAGGGAGCCCATGGAGGGTGGGCAGGGCTGTGGGATCTCTCCTCTCTCAGCACCCTGCACAGCACCCAGGGAGCCCATGGAGGGTGGGCAGGGCTGTGGGGTCTCTCCTCTCTCAGCACCAGGCACAGCACCCAGGGAGCCCATGGAGGGTGGGCAGGGCTGTGGGATCTCTCCTCTCTCAGCACCCTGCACAGCACCCAGGGAGCCCATGGAGGGTGGGCAGGGCTGTGGGGTGTCTCCTCTCTCAGCACCCTGCACAGCACCCAGGGAGCCCATGGAGGGTGGGCAGGGCTGTGGGGTGTCTCCTCTCTCAGCACCCTGCACAGCACCCAGGGAGCCCCATGGAGGGTGGACAGGGCTGTGGGGTCTCTCCTCTCTCAGCACCATGCACAGCACCCAGGGAGCCCATGTAGGGTGAGCAGGGCTGTGGGGTCTCTCCTCTCTCAGCACCATGGACAGCACCCAGGGAGCCCATGTAGGGTGAGCAGGGCTGTGGGATCTCTCCTCTCTCAGCACCCTGCACAGCACCCAGGGAGCCCATGGAGGGTGGGCAGGGCTGTGGGGTCTCTCCTCTCTCAGCACCCTGCACAGCACCCAGGGAGCCCCATGCAGGGTGGGCAGGGCTGTGGGGTCTCTCCTCTCTCAGCACCCTGCACAGCACCCAGGGAGCCCATGGAGGGTGGGCAGGCTGTGGGGTGTCTCCTCTCTCAGCACCCTGCACAGCACCCAGGGAGCCCCATGGAGGGTGGGCAGGGCTGTGGGTCTCTCCTCTCTCAGCACCATGCACAGCACCCAGGGAGCCCCATGGAGGGTGGGCAGGGCTGTGGGGTCTCTCCTCTCTCAGCACCAGGCACAGCACCCAGGGAGCCCATGGAGGGTGGGCAGGGCTGTGGGATCTCTCCTCTCTCAGCACCCTGCACAGCACCCAGGGAGCCCATGGAGGGTGGGCAGGGCTGTGGGGTCTCTCCTCTCTCAGCACCATGGTCAGCACCCAGGGAGCCCATGGAGGGTGGGCAGGGCTGTGGGGTCTCTCCTCTCTCAGCACCAGGCACAGCACCCAGGGAGCCCATGGAGGGTGGGCAGGGCTGTGGGGTGTCTCCTCTCTCAGCATCAGGCACAGCACCCAGGGAGCCCATGGAGGGTGGGCAGGGCTGTGGGGTCTCTCCTCTCTCAGCACCATGGACAGCACCCAGGGAGCCCATGGAGGGTGGGCAGGGCTGTGGGGTGTCTCCTCTCTCAGCACCAGGCACAGCACCCAGGGAGCCCCATGGAGGGTGGGCAGGGTTGTGGGGTCTCTCCTCTCTCAGCACCATGGACAGCACCCAGGGAGCCCATGGAGGGTGAGCAGGGCTGTGGGGGTCTCTCCTCTCTCAGCACCATGGACAGCACCCAGGGAGCCCATGGAGGGTGGGCAGGGCTGTGGGGGTCTCTCCTCTCTCAGCACCATGGACAGCACCCAGGGAGCCCATGGAGGGTGGGCAGGGCTGTGGGGTCTCTCCTCTCTCAGCACCAGGCACAGCACCCAGGGAGCCCATGGAGGGTGGGCAGGGCTGTGGGGTCTCTCCTCTCTCAGCACCCTGCACAGCACCCAGGGAGCCCATGGAGGGTGGGCAGGGCTGTGGGTCTCTCCTCTCTCAGCACCCTGCACAGCACCCAGGGAGCCCATGGAGGGTGGGCAGGGCTGTGGGATCTCTCCTCTCTCAGCACCACGGACAGCACCCAGGGAGCCTATGGAGGGTGGGCAGGGCTGTGGGGTCTCTCCTCTCTCAGCACCATGCACAGCACCCAGGGAGCCCATGGAGGGTGGGCAGGGCTGTGGGGGTCTCTCCTCTCTCAGCACCATGGACAGCACCCAGGGAGCCCATGGAGGGTGGGCAGGGCTGTGGGGTCTCTCCTCTCTCAGCACCAGGCACAGCACCCAGGGAGCCCATGGAGGGTGGGCAGGGCTGTGGGGTCTCTCCTCTCTCAGCACCCTGCACAGCACCCAGGGAGCCCATGGAGGGTGGGCAGGGCTGTGGGTCTCTCCTCTCTCAGCACCCTGCACAGCACCCAGGGAGCCCATGGAGGGTGGGCAGGGCTGTGGGTCTCTCCTCTCTCAGCACCCTGCACAGCACCCAGGGAGCCCATGGAGGGTGGGCAGGGCTGTGGGATCTCTCCTCTCTCAGCACCACGGACAGCACCCAGGGAGCCTATGGAGGGTGGGCAGGGCTGTGGGGTCTCTCCTCTCTCAGCACCATGCACAGCACCCAGGGAGCCCATGGAGGGTGGGCAGGGCTGTGGGATCTCTCCTCTCTCAGCACCATGGACAGCACCCAGGGAGCCCATGGAGGGTGGGCAGGGCTGTGGGGGTCTCTCCTCTCTCAGCACCATGGACAGCACCCAGGGAGCCCATGGAGGGTGGGCAGGGCTGTGGGGTCTCTCCTCTCTCAGCACCAGGCACAGCACCCAGGGAGCCCATGGAGGGTGGGCAGGGCTGTGGGGTCTCTCCTCTCTCAGCACCCTGCACAGCACCCAGGGAGCCCATGGAGGGTGGGCAGGGCTGTGGGTCTCTCCTCTCTCAGCACCCTGCACAGCACCCAGGGAGCCCATGGAGGGTGGGCAGGGCTGTGGGTCTCTCCTCTCTCAGCACCCTGCACAGCACCCAGGGAGCCCATGGAGGGTGGGCAGGGCTGTGGGATCTCTCCTCTCTCAGCACCACGGACAGCACCCAGGGAGCCTATGGAGGGTGGGCAGGGCTGTGGGGTCTCTCCTCTCTCAGCACCATGCACAGCACCCAGGGAGCCCATGGAGGGTGGGCAGGGCTGTGGGATCTCTCCTCTCTCAGCACCACGGACAGCACCCAGGGAGCCTATGGAGGGTGGGCAGGGCTGTGGGGTCTCTCCTCTCTCAGCACCCTGCACAGCACCCAGGGAGCCCCATGCAGGGTGGGCAGGGCTGTGGGGTCTCTCCTCTCTCAGCACCCTGCACAGCACCCAGGGAGCCCATGGAGGGTGGGCAGGCTGTGGGGTGTCTCCTCTCTCAGCACCCTGCACAGCACCCAGGGAGCCCCATGGAGGGTGGGCAGGGCTGTGGGTCTCTCCTCTCTCAGCACCATGCACAGCACCCAGGGAGCCCCATGGAGGGTGGGCAGGGCTGTGGGGTCTCTCCTCTCTCAGCACCAGGCACAGCACCCAGGGAGCCCATGGAGGGTGGGCAGGGCTGTGGGATCTCTCCTCTCTCAGCACCCTGCACAGCACCCAGGGAGCCCATGGAGGGTGGGCAGGGCTGTGGGGTCTCTCCTCTCTCAGCACCATGGTCAGCACCCAGGGAGCCCATGGAGGGTGGGCAGGGCTGTGGGGTCTCTCCTCTCTCAGCACCAGGCACAGCACCCAGGGAGCCCATGGAGGGTGGGCAGGGCTGTGGGGTGTCTCCTCTCTCAGCATCAGGCACAGCACCCAGGGAGCCCATGGAGGGTGGGCAGGGCTGTGGGGTCTCTCCTCTCTCAGCACCATGGACAGCACCCAGGGAGCCCATGGAGGGTGGGCAGGGCTGTGGGGTGTCTCCTCTCTCAGCACCAGGCACAGCACCCAGGGAGCCCCATGGAGGGTGGGCAGGGTTGTGGGGTCTCTCCTCTCTCAGCACCATGGACAGCACCCAGGGAGCCCATGGAGGGTGAGCAGGGCTGTGGGGGTCTCTCCTCTCTCAGCACCATGGACAGCACCCAGGGAGCCCATGGAGGGTGGGCAGGGCTGTGGGGGTCTCTCCTCTCTCAGCACCATGGACAGCACCCAGGGAGCCCATGGAGGGTGGGCAGGGCTGTGGGGTCTCTCCTCTCTCAGCACCAGGCACAGCACCCAGGGAGCCCATGGAGGGTGGGCAGGGCTGTGGGGTCTCTCCTCTCTCAGCACCCTGCACAGCACCCAGGGAGCCCATGGAGGGTGGGCAGGGCTGTGGGTCTCTCCTCTCTCAGCACCCTGCACAGCACCCAGGGAGCCCATGGAGGGTGGGCAGGGCTGTGGGATCTCTCCTCTCTCAGCACCACGGACAGCACCCAGGGAGCCTATGGAGGGTGGGCAGGGCTGTGGGGTCTCTCCTCTCTCAGCACCATGCACAGCACCCAGGGAGCCCATGGAGGGTGGGCAGGGCTGTGGGGGTCTCTCCTCTCTCAGCACCATGGACAGCACCCAGGGAGCCCATGGAGGGTGGGCAGGGCTGTGGGGTCTCTCCTCTCTCAGCACCAGGCACAGCACCCAGGGAGCCCATGGAGGGTGGGCAGGGCTGTGGGGTCTCTCCTCTCTCAGCACCCTGCACAGCACCCAGGGAGCCCATGGAGGGTGGGCAGGGCTGTGGGTCTCTCCTCTCTCAGCACCCTGCACAGCACCCAGGGAGCCCATGGAGGGTGGGCAGGGCTGTGGGTCTCTCCTCTCTCAGCACCCTGCACAGCACCCAGGGAGCCCATGGAGGGTGGGCAGGGCTGTGGGATCTCTCCTCTCTCAGCACCACGGACAGCACCCAGGGAGCCTATGGAGGGTGGGCAGGGCTGTGGGGTCTCTCCTCTCTCAGCACCATGCACAGCACCCAGGGAGCCCATGGAGGGTGGGCAGGGCTGTGGGATCTCTCCTCTCTCAGCACCATGGACAGCACCCAGGGAGCCCATGGAGGGTGGGCAGGGCTGTGGGGGTCTCTCCTCTCTCAGCACCATGGACAGCACCCAGGGAGCCCATGGAGGGTGGGCAGGGCTGTGGGGTCTCTCCTCTCTCAGCACCAGGCACAGCACCCAGGGAGCCCATGGAGGGTGGGCAGGGCTGTGGGGTCTCTCCTCTCTCAGCACCAGGCACAGCACCCAGGGAGCCCATGGAGGGTGGGCAGGGCTGTGGGGGTCTCTCCTCTCTCAGCACCAGGCACAGCACCCAGGGAGCCCATGGAGGGTGGGCAGGGCTGTGGGGGTCTCTCCTCTCTCAGCACCAGGCACAGCACCCAGGGAGCCCATGGAGGGTGGGCAGGGCTGTGGGGTCTCTCCTCTCTCAGCACCAGGCACAGCACCCAGGGAGCCCATGGAGGGTGGGCAGGGCTGTGGGGTCTCTCCTCTCTCAGCACCATGGACAGCACCCAGGGAGCCCATGGAGGGTGGGCAGGGCTGTGGGGTCTCTCCTCTCTCAGCACCCTGCACAGCACCCAGGGAGCCCATGGAGGGTGGGCAGGGCTGTGGGGTCTCTCCTCTCTCAGCACCACGGACAGCACCCAGGGAGCCCATGGAGGGTGGGCAGGGCTGTGGGCAGAGAGAGTCTCTCAGTCTCTCTCCCTCTCTATCTCCCCCTAAAGATAATAATAATACCAGGCCTGGTTTCCTCCTGGAATGAGGGCAGGGAAGTGGGGTGTCTCAGTGTGGGTGGGGAAGGCTGAGGACTCACAGAAACCAGTCCACAGCTATGATCAGTGTGATGTCTTCTGTGGGCAGACCCACTGATGTGAGCACGATCACCATGGTCACCAGCCCGGCCTGGGGGATGCCCGCTGCCCCCACGCTGGCTGCCGTGGCCGTGATGCTGCATGTGTATGGATGGTGGGAAGAAGGGGGAGAGGAAGGAAGGGAGGGAGGAGGGAGGGAAAAAGGAAGGAAGGAAGGAAGGAAGGAAGGAAGGAAGGAAAGAAGGGAGGGAGGGAGGAAGAAGGAACTATGCTGGGACGGTGTCCTCCTGTCCTGGCCCACCCAGCCCCTCCAGCACAGACACCCTGAGTCTCTGTCAGACCTGAACACCACTTCCCCTGGAGTCCAGATTCCACTCAGTGAAAAGTCTTGGCTCCTCTCTGAGTCAGGCAAGGAAGAGGTCACACCTCACTATGACCCCTGTTCAGGACCCTATTCATGACCCTACTATGACCCTACTCATGACCCCAGTAGGATCATGAATAGGGCCATGAGTGGGGTCATGATTAGGGCCATGAGTGGGGCCATGAGTGGCATCATGAGTAGGATCATGAGTGGGGCCATGAGTGGGGTCATGATTAGGACCATGCGTGGGGCCATGAGTAGAATCATGAGTGGAGTCATGAAAAGGGTCATGAATGGGGCCATGAATGGGGTCATAGTCAGGTCATAAATAGGGTCATGAATGAAGCCATGAGTAGGGTCATGAATGGGGCTATGAGTGGGGTCATCATTGGGACTATGGGTGGAGATTGAGTGGGGTCATGAATGGGATCACAATAAAGTGGAGCCATGAGTGGTGTCATGAGTGGGATTATAGTTTGGTCATGAGTGGGTCATTCTACTCATGACCCCACTCATGGTCCCATTCATGATCCTACTCATGACCCCACTTATGGCCGCATTCACGACCCCATTCATGACTCCACTCATGATCCTACTCATGGCCCCACTCATGGTCCTAATCCTGACCCCACTCATGACCTCACTCACGACCTTACTTATAACCCCACTCATGGTCCTAATCCTGACCCCACTCATGACCTCACTCATGACCCTACTTATAACCCCACTTATGGCCCCACTCACAACCCCACTCCAGATTCCCACTCGCCTCACCTGATGGTGGTGATCTGGCCCAGGTTGAGCTCGTAGTTGTTGACCTGGGCAATGAAGATGGCGGCCAGGGCCTCGTAGAGCGCAGTGCCATCCATGTTGACGGTGGCGCCCACGGGCAGTACAAACCGAGTGATGCGCCGGTCTACCCCCAGGCCCTCCTCAAGGCAGCGGAAGGTGATGGGCAGAGTGGCCGAGCTGCAGAGAGATGCCCGGGTGTAGAGGGTGGGGAACCATGGGTCGGTACAGGGCGGGACAGGGTGGGGCAGGACAGGGCAAGGCAGGGCGGGACAGGGCAGGGTGGGACAGGACAGGGCAGGGCAGGGCAGGACAGGACAGGGCAGGACAGGACAGGGCAGGGCAGGGAAGGGCAGGGAAGGGCAGGGCAGGGCAGGGCGGGACAGGACAGGGCATGACAGGGTGGGACAGGGCAGGGCAGGACAGGGCAGGGCAGGGTGGGACAGGATAGGACAGGGCAGGACAGGACAGGGCAGGGCAGGGCAGGGCAGGGCAGGGCGGGACAGGACAGGGCATGACAGGGTGGGACAGAACAGGACAGGGCAGGGCAGGGTGGGACAGGATAGGACAGGGCAGGACAGAACAGGACAGGGCAGGGCAGGGTGGGACAGGATAGGACAGGGCAGGACAGAACAGGACAGGGCAGGGCAGGGTGGGACAGGACAGGGCAGGACAGGGCAGGACAGAGCAGGACAGGACAGGGCAGGACCATAACTTCCTCAGCCACTCAGCTATGTCTGGACACCTGGGTGGCTGAGATCCCGGCCTGAGAGAGAGCAGGAATGAGGTATGGAGGGTGGGGCACTTACCTGGACGACGTGCCCATGGCGGTGATCAGGGCCTGCAGGAGCCCCCCAATGAAGGGGAAAGGGTTCCGGTGCGTGACCAGGAAGTAGATGAGGGGTAGCACCCCGCCAGCGTGCAGAAGCAGCCCCACAATCACGGTCAAGGTGTACATGCCCAGCTGGCCGCCCAGCACCGCCATGTCCTCCATCTCCAGGATCTTGCCCGCGATGAGGAAGAGGATGCCCACCGGGGCATACCTGGATGGACAGACGGGACATATGGACAGACGCTAGGCGGGGCCCCCACACACCTGGACAGCACCCACCCTAGCTCACAGGGGAGGCTGAGTCCTGGGAAGACAGCCCTGCTCCACCGCTCTTGAAGCTTTCCCCCTGCAGGTGGGGACCGGGGGTTCGAACCTGGGTCCTTATACATGGGAACAGATGCATTCAACCTGGTGTGCCACTACCTGATTAGTTTTATTATTATTGTTGTTGTTGTTGTTGTTATTATTTTGCCTCCAGGGTTTTTGCTGGGGCTCGGTGCCTACGCCATGAATCCACTGCTCCTGGAGGCCATCCCCCCCCTTTTGTTGCCCTTGTTGTTGTAGCCTTGTTGTGGTTATTATTGTCGTTGTTGTTAGTGTAATTGTTGTTGGACAGGAAAGAGAGAAATGGAGAGAGGAGGGGAAGACAGAGAGGGGAGAGAAACACAGACACCTGCAGACCTGCTTCACGGCCTGGGAAGCGACTCCGCTGCAGGTGGGAAGCTGGGGGCTCGAACCCGGGTCCTTGGGCACTGTAATGTGTTTTTTATCCACATCTTTTTAAATAAAGAGAAACTGAGACAGGAGGTGGAGAGGAAGAGAGACAGAGAGACACCAGCAGCCCTGCTCCACCGCTCGTGAAGTTTTCCCCCTTGCAGGTGGGGACTGGGGACTTGAACCCGGGTCCTTGGGCACAGAAACAGGTGCGTTCAACCCCATGTGCCACTGCCCAGTCTGTTTGTATGTGTCATCTTTTAACCAGATAGGATGGAGAGATCGAGAGGGGAGAGAGAGAGAGAGAGAGAGAGAGACCCCGCAGGCCTGTTCCACCGCTCGTGACGCTTCCCCCTCCGCGGGCGGGGACCGGGGCCTTGAACCCGGGTCCTTGCGCTTGGTGACGCGTGAGCTCAGCCAGCCGCCCTGGGGACGCGTCTCCTCTGGGGGTCCCCGGCGACCGGCTGTGTCTCTTCACCCGCGACATGGCTACACTCACCAGATGATGACGCCGACCAGCCTCATGATGGCCTCGTTGAGGCTGTCGAAAAAGTCCCTGAGGACCTTCCCTTTGTGTTTCATGCCCCCGATGACCAGCCCGAAGGCCACGGAGAAGACCACCAGGCCCAGCGCGTTGATGCCGCTGGCCGAACCGGGCACGGGCACCGTCTCCTCGAAGCTCAGCACCTCCTGCAGGCCGCCCAGCGCCCGCGTCACGTTCTCCAGCAGGCCGCTGGCGTTCTCCGCGGGGGCCGGGGGTGCCGACCCGTTCTCCGTCCTCACCACCGTCCTGGTCACCACCCTGGTGCTGTACTGCGTCTTGAACTGGGGGAGGGAGAGAGACCGGGCTGGCCAGGCAGCATGGTGGGGCCGGGGGGGTCTGCAAACAGGCTCTCCCGCCTGAGGCTCTGAGGTCCCGGGTTCAAGGCCCAGGACCAGCGTCAGCCAGCGCTCAGCAGGACTCTGGGCTCTCTGTCTCTCTCCAGAAATGAAAAGACTGGGCTGGACACACGGCAGGATGGATCTGCAAGAAGACCTTCAGGCCTGAGGCTCTGAGGCCCCAGGTTCAGTCCCCAGCAACACCACCAGCCAGAGCTGAGCAGGGCTCTGGGGAAGAAGGAAGGAGGGAAGGAAGGAAGGAAGGAAGGAAGGAAGGAAGGAAGGAAGGAAGGAGGGAAGGAAGGAAAAAGAAAAAAAGGGAGCCGGGCTGTAGCGCAGCGGGTTAAGCGCAGGTGGTACAAAGCGCAAGGACCGGCGTCAGGATCCCGGTTCGAGCCCCCGGCTCCCCACCTGCAGGGGAGTCGCTTCCCAGGCGGTGAAGCAGGTCTGCGGGTGTCTGTCTTTCTCTCCCCCTCTCTGTCTTCCCCTCCTCTCTCCGTTTCTCTCTGTCCTAGCCAACAACGACATCAACAATAATAACTACAACAATAAAACAACAAGGGCAACAAAAGAGAATAAATAAATACTAAAGAAATATTTAAACAATAATAATTGCAGAGTAGATTCATTTGCAGGTGCTACATGAGGGATTTTTTTTATTATCATGACTTGTTTGATGAGATACGCGCAGAGGGCCGGGTGGTGGCGCAGGTGTCGCAGAGCTCAAGGCCCCGGTCCCCACCTGCAGGGGAAAAGCTTTGCAAGTGGTGAAGCGGCCTCTTTCCCTATCTCCCCCTCCTCTCTCAATTTCTGTCTCTACCCAATGTAAATAATATTAAAGAAAAAAAAGATACAGAGACCCCACAGCCCTGCTCAGCTCTGGCTGCTGGTGGTGCTGGTGATAGCACCCGGAGCCTCAGGCGGGAAGGCCTTTTGCAGAATCCCTGTGTTGTCTCCCCAGCCCTGAGATGGGTTTTTTTTTGTTGTTTTATCTTTATTCATGAACATGAGACAGCCAGAGCCTCACTCTGGCACACGCAACATTGGGAACTGAACCCGGGACCTTGTGCTTCTGAGGTCACCTCTCTAGCCGCTAAACCATCTCCCAGGGCTCAAGATACGGATCGCGGTTCGAGCCCCCGGCTCCCCACCTGCAGGGGAGTCGCTTCCCAGGCGGTGAAGCAGGTCTGCAGGTGTCTGTCTTTCTCTCCCCCTCTCTGTCTTCCCCTCCTCTCTCCATTTCTCTCTGTCCTATCCAACAACGACGACATCAATAGCAACAATAATAATAACCATAACAACAATAAAAAACAATAAGCAACAGAAGGGAAAATAAATAAATAACTATTTTCATTAAGGAAAGAAACCCCACCTGCGAGGGGCCGCTTCGGAAGCAGTGAAGCAAGGCTGCAGGTGGCTTTATTTCCCTCTCTATCTCCCCCTCTCAGTTTCTCTCTGTCTCTGCCCAATTATAAATAAAAAATTTAAAAATAATAATAAAGAAAGAGAAAGGAAAGGAGAAAAGAAGGAAAGAAGGAGGGGAGGAAGGAAGGAAGGAAGGAGGGGAGGAAGGCGGGGATAGACAGCATCAGGGTTCTGCAAAGAAACTCTCCAGCCTGAGGCTCTGAGGTCCTGGGTTCAAGCCCCAGTACCACCATCAGCCAGAGCTGAGCAGGGCTCTGGCTAGAGAGAGGGAGAGAGAGAGGAGAAAAGCAGGGAAGACTTGAGTGCATGACTCAAAAGAAACAAAGGCAGAAGATAAATGTACTGGGGCTCGGTGCCTGCACCACGAATCCACAGCTCCTGGAGGCCATTTTTCCCTTTTTTTTTTTTTTTTTTTTTTGCCCTGGTTGTTTTGTCATCATTGTTGTTGTTATTATTGTCATTGTTGCTGTTGTTGGCTAGGACAGAGAGAAATGGAGAGAGGAGGGGAAGACAGAGAGGGGGAGAGAAAGACAGACACCCGCAGACCTGCTTCACCGCCTGGGAAGTGACTCCCCTGCAGGTGGGGAGCCGGGGGCTCGAACCGGGATCCTTCTGCCGGTCCTTGTGCTTTGTGCCTCCTGCGCTTCACCCACTGTGCTACCACCCAGCACCCCGCTCCAGACCCTGAGTCTTTCAATGGCCCTTCCGCAATGCTTTCTTGGTCCTTTCTTCCTAGTCTTCACTCCATAGACCAACCATCCATCCATCCACCCATCCATCCATCCATCCATCCATCCATCCATTCATGCATTCAGTGCCAAGCTCTCTCCCACCCTCCCAGTGTCCCTGCACAACCCACAGGCTTCCCCACCCCCTGACCTGTTTGAAGCAGGCCTCCACAAGGTTGGGCGGAAACATATTTCTGCAGAGAAACATCAGACAGAAGGAAGTGGTCAGACTTGAGAAAAGAAAGTCAGTACTGTCCAATGTAAAACATTTATTCCCCAATAAAGAAATTAAAAATGAAAAGAAAGTAAAGAGTGAGCAGAGCAGTCCACCTGCCGACACCCACGTCCAGCGGAGAAGCCATGACAGAAGCCGCAACTCCCACCTTCTGCTCCCCATAAAGAATTTGGGTCCAGACTCCCAAAGGGATAAAGAACAGGGAAGCTTCCACTGGAGGGGAGGGGACAGGGAATCTGGTGGTGGGAGCTGTGTGGGATTGGACCCCTGTTGTCTAACAGTCTGGCTCATCATTATTAAATTGCTATAGAAATTAAAATAAATAAATAATGGCAGCCAATGTTTCCCCGAGTTCAGTCAGTGTCTTAACTACCGGACCCAACTGAAAATACTCCAATACCAACCCAGGCCATGGCGCAGTGGGAAGTCATTGGACTTGCAGACATGAGGCCCCGACTTTGTTCCCCAACATTTGCATGTGCCCGAGTGATACCCTGGTTCTCTTTGTCATTAATAAAAATAATTTGAGAAATAGTAATAAAAGTATTACAGTATGGGTTCCAGTCTTTGGTGGAGTCTTTAAAAAAAAAAAAAACTTGGGAGTCGGGCTGTAGCACAGCGGGTTAAGCGCAGGTGGCGCCAAGCACAAGGACTGGCAGAAGGATCCCGGTTCGAACCCCTGGCTCCCCACCTGCAGGGGAGTCGCTTCCCAGGCGGTGAAGCAGGTCTGCAGGTGTCTGTCTTTCTCTCCCTCTCTGTCTTCCCCTCCTCTCCCCATTTCTCTGTCCTATCCAACAACAAATGACATCAACAACAATAATGATAACGACACCAAGGCTACAACAACAAGGGCAACAAAAGAGGGAAAAAAATGACCTCCAGGAGCAGTGGATTCATGGTGCAGGCACCGAGCCCCAGCAGTAATCCTGGAGGCAAAAAAAAAAAAAAAGAAAAAACTTTTTTATATTATCTTTATTTATTGGATAGAGACAGCCAGAAATGGAGAGGAAGGGGAAGATAAAGAGAGAGAGAGAGAGAGACACCTGATGCTCATGAAGTGTCCCACCTGCAGAGGTGGACGGACAGTTTGAACCCAAGTCCTCGCTCACCGTGATGTGCGCTCAGCCAGGTGCACCCCCGACCCCCCACCCCATTCCGATGTGAATTCTTCCCTTCATCTTCATCCTCTTCCGGCCAGAGTATGTGAAGCGGCAGTGGGGAGAGCGGATACCCATATGCAGTGCCCTATCTGAAGGGCAAAGTCCTTCTCAATTTCTGGCTGTCTCTATGCAGTAAATAAAGATAATGTTTAAAAAGGCTTTTTAAAAAACACTCCGCCAAAGAATGCTACCCATACTGTAGTGTTTTATTGTTACTGATCTATTTAGTGCTTCCCTTCTGTTGCCCTTGTTGTTTTATCGTTGTGGTTATTATTGTTGTTATTGCTGTTGTCGTTGTTGGCTAGGACAGAGAGACATGGAGAGAGGAGGGGAAGACAGAGAGGGGGAGAGAAAGACAGACACCTGCAGACCTGCTTCACCGCCTGGGAAGCGACTCCCCTGCAGGTGGGGAGCCGGGGGCTCGAACCGGGATCCTTATGCCGGTCCCTGCGCTTTGTGCCACGTGCGCTTAACCCACTGCGCTACCGCCCGACTTCCTATTATTATTATTATTATTTTTTTTAATTATATGTATTAACAACAGAGAGCCAGATGTCACTCGGGCACATGGCAAAGGTTGGGGAACAAACGCGGGAAGCCTTCTCTCTGTCTCACCTTGGGGTCCCCTCTCTCTGTCTCTCCTTGGGGTTCCTCTCTCTGTCTCTCCTTGGGGTCCCCTCTCTCTGTCTCTCCTTGGGGTCCCCTCTCTCTGTCTCTCCTTGGGGTCCCCTCTCTCTGTCTCTCCTTGGGGTCCCCTCTCTCTGTCTCTCCTTGGGGTCCCCTCTCTCTGTCTCTCCTTGGGGTCCCCTCTCTCTGTCTCTCCTTGGGGTTCCTCTCTCTGTCTCTCCTTGGGGTCCCCTCTCTCTGTCTCTCCTTGGGGTTCCTCTCTCTGTCTCTCCTTGGGGTCCCCTCTCTCTGTCTCTCCTTGGGGTCCCCTCTCTGTCTCTCCTTGGGGTCCCCTCTCTCTGTCTCTCCTTGGGGTTGCCTCTCTCTGTCTCTCCTTGGGCTCCCCTCTCTGTCTCTCCTTAGGGTCCTCTCTCTCTGTCTCTCCTTGGGCTCCCCTCTCTGTCTCTCCTTGGGGTCCTCTCTCTGTCTCTCCTTGGGGTTCCCTCTCTGTCTCTCCTTAGGGTCCCCTCTCTGTCTCTCCTTGGGGTCCTCTCTCTGTCTCTCCTTGGGGTTCCTCTCTCTGTCTCTCCTTGGGGTCCCCTCTCTCTGTCTCTCCTTGGGGTCCCCTCTCTGTCTCTCCTTGGGGTCCCCTCTCTGTCTCTCCTTGGGGTCCCCTCTCTCTGTCTCTCCTTGGGGTCCCCTCTCTGTCTCTCCTTGGGGTCCCCTCTCTCTGTCTCTCCTTGGGGTCCCCTCTCTCTGTCTCTCCTTGGGGTCCCCTCTCTCTGTCACTCCTTGGGGTCCCCTCTCTCTGTCTCTCCTTGGGGTCCTCTCTCTCTGTCTCTCCTTGGGGTCCCCTCTCTGTCTCTCCTTGGGGTCCCCTCTCTCTGTCTCTCCTTGGGGTCCCCTCTCTCTGTCTCTCCTTGGGGTCCCCTCTCTCTGTCTCTCCTTGGGGTTCCTCTCTCTGTCTCTCCTTGGGGTCCCCTCTCTCTGTCTCTCCTTGGGGTCCCCTCTCTCTGTCTCTCCTTGGGGTCCCCTCTCTCTGTCTCTCCTTGGGGTCCCCTCTCTGTCTCTCCTTGGGGTCCCCTCTCTGTCTCTCCTTGGGGTCCCCTCTCTCTGTCTCTCCTTGGGGTCCCCTCTCTCTGTCTCTCCTTGGGGTCCCCTCTCTCTGTCTCTCCTTGGGGTCCCCTCTCTCTGTCTCTCCTTGGGGTCCCCTCTCTCTGTCTCTCCTTGGGGTCCCCTCTCTCTGTCTCTCCTTGGGGTCCCCTCTCTCTGTCTCTCCTTGGGGTCCCCTCTCTCTGTCTCTCCTTGGGGTCCCCTCTCTCTGTCTCTCCTTGGGGTCCCCTCTCTCTGTCTCTCCTTGGGGTCCCCTCTCTCTGTCTCTCCTTGGGGTCCCCTCTCTCTGTCTCTCCTTGGGGTTCCTCTCTCTGTCTCTCCTTGGGGTCCCCTCTCTCTGTCTCTCCTTGGGGTCCCCTCTCTGTCTCTCCTTGGGGTCCCCTCTCTCTGTCTCTCCTTGAGGTTGCCTCTCTCTGTCTCTCCTTGGGCTCCCCTCTCTGTCTCTCCTTAGGGTCCCCTCTCTCTGTCTCTCCTTGGGCTCCCCTCTCTGTCTCTCCTTAGGGTCCTCTCTCTCTGTCTCTCCTTGGGCTCCCCTCTCTGTCTCTCCTTGGGGTCCTCTCTCTGTCTCTCCTTGGGGTTCCCTCTCTGTCTCTCCTTAGGGTCCCCTCTCTGTCTCTCCTTGGGGTCCTCTCTCTGTCTCTCCTTGGGGTTCCTCTCTCTGTCTCTCCTTGGGGTCCCCTCTCTCTGTCTCTCCTTGGGGTCCCCTCTCTGTCTCTCCTTGGGGTCCCCTCTCTGTCTCTCCTTGGGGTCCCCTCTCTCTGTCTCTCCTTGGGGTCCCCTCTCTGTCTCTCCTTGGGGTCCCCTCTCTCTGTCTCTCCTTGGGGTCCCCTCTCTCTGTCTCTCCTTGGGGTCCCCTCTCTCTGTCACTCCTTGGGGTCCCCTCTCTCTGTCTCTCCTTGGGGTCCTCTCTCTCTGTCTCTCCTTGGGGTCCCCTCTCTGTCTCTCCTTGGGGTCCCCTCTCTCTGTCTCTCCTTGGGGTCCCCTCTCTCTGTCTCTCCTTGGGGTCCCCTCTCTCTGTCTCTCCTTGGGGTTCCTCTCTCTGTCTCTCCTTGGGGTCCCCTCTCTCTGTCTCTCCTTGGGGTCCCCTCTCTCTGTCTCTCCTTGGGGTCCCCTCTCTCTGTCTCTCCTTGGGGTCCCCTCTCTGTCTCTCCTTGGGGTCCCCTCTCTGTCTCTCCTTGGGGTCCCCTCTCTCTGTCTCTCCTTGGGGTCCCCTCTCTCTGTCTCTCCTTGGGGTCCCCTCTCTCTGTCTCTCCTTGGGGTCCCCTCTCTCTGTCTCTCCTTGGGGTCCCCTCTCTCTGTCTCTCCTTGGGGTCCCCTCTCTCTGTCTCTCCTTGGGGTCCCCTCTCTCTGTCTCTCCTTGGGGTCCCCTCTCTCTGTCTCTCCTTGGGGTCCCCTCTCTCTGTCTCTCCTTGGGGTCCCCTCTCTCTGTCTCTCCTTGGGGTCCCCTCTCTCTGTCTCTCCTTGGGGTCCCCTCTCTCTGTCTCTCCTTGGGGTTCCTCTCTCTGTCTCTCCTTGGGGTCCCCTCTCTCTGTCTCTCCTTGGGG
The DNA here is from genome assembly GCF_950295315.1 of Erinaceus europaeus. Lineage (NCBI taxonomy): Eukaryota > Metazoa > Chordata > Mammalia > Eulipotyphla > Erinaceidae > Erinaceus > Erinaceus europaeus. Next base: position 14,291,305 of record NC_080184.1, on the reverse strand, counting down.
TCCCCTCTCTGTCTCTCCTTGGGGTCCCCTCTCTCTGTCTCTCCTTGAGGTTGCCTCTCTCTGTCTCTCCTTGGGCTCCCCTCTCTGTCTCTCCTTAGGGTCCCCTCTCTCTGTCTCTCCTTGGGCTCCCCTCTCTGTCTCTCCTTGGGGTCCTCTCTCTGTCTCTCCTTGGGGTCCCCTCTGTCTCTCCTTGGGGTTCCCTCTCTGTCTCTCCTTAGGGTCCCCTCTCTGTCTCTCCTTGGGGTCCTCTCTCTGTCTCTCCTTAGGGTCCCCTCTCTGTCTCTCCTTGGGGTCCTCTCTCTGTCTCTCCTTGGGGTTCCTCTCTCTGTCTCTCCTTGGGGTCCCCTCTCTCTGTCTCTCCTTGGGGTCCCCTCTCTGTCTCTCCTTGGGGTCCCCTCTCTGTCTCTCCTTGGAGTCCCCTCTCTCTGTCTCTCCTTAGGGTCCCCTCTCTCTGTCTCTCCTTGGGGTCCCCTCTCTGTCTCTCCTTGGGGTCCCCTCTCTCTGTCTCTCCTTGGGGTCCCCTCTCTCTGTCTCTCCTTGGGGTCCCCTCTCTCTGTCTCTCCTTGGGGTTCCTCTCTCTGTCTCTCCTTGGGGTCCCCTCTCTGTCTCTCCTTGGGGTCCCCTCTCTCTGTCTCTCCTTGGGGTCCCCTCTCTCTGTCTCTCCTTGGGGTCCCCTCTCTCTGTCTCTCCTTGGGGTTCCTCTCTCTGTCTCTCCTTGGGGTCCCCTCTCTCTGTCTCTCCTTGGGGTTCATCTCTCTGTCTCTCCTTGGGGTCCCCTCTCTCTGTCTCTCCTTGGGGTCCCCTCTCTGTCTCTCCTTGGGGTCCCCTCTCTCTGTCTCTCCTTGGGTTCCCCTCTCTCTGTCTCTCCTTGGGGTTGCCTCTCTCTGTCTCTCCTTGGGGTCCCCTCTCTGTCTCTCCTTAGGGTCCTCTCTCTCTGTCTCTCCTTGGGCTCCCCTCTCTGTCTCTCCTTGGGGTCCTCTCTCTGTCTCTCCTTGGGGTCCCCTCTGTCTCTCCTTGGGGTTCCCTCTCTGTCTCTCCTTAGGGTCCCCTCTCTGTCTCTCCTTGGGGTCCTCTCTCTGTCTCTCCTTGGGGTCCCCTCTCTGTCTCTCCTTGGGGTCCCCTTTCTCTGTCTCTCCTTGGGGTCCCCTCTCTCTGTCTCTCCTTGGGGTCCCCTCTCTCTGTCTCTCCTTGGGGTCCCCTCTCTCTGTCTCTCCTCAGCTGGGGATCCCCCCAGTCTCTCCTCAGGGTCCCCCCGTCTCTCCTCAGGTCCCCCCTTCTATCCCAGCGGGTCCCCGTGGCCGCGGGAAGGCCGTCACCTGACCAGGTCCATGAAGGCGTCGGCCGTGGGCACGGTCTCGACACGGCCGTGGTGGTGCAGCCCCTCCTTGGAGCCCTTGCCGGGGTGGATGACGGTGACCATGAGGATCCCGATGAGCACGGCGATGATGGTGGTCACCATGTAGTACACGGCCGCCCGCAAGCCCATACGGCCCGTGGCCTTGCTGTCCAGCGACGCCATGCCTGCAGGACAGCCCCTCAGCCCCGCTGCCCCGCCCCGGGTCTCCGAGCACCAGGACCCGGGTTCGAGCCTCCAGTCCCCACCTGCACGGGGGAAGCCTCCCGAGTGGGGGAGCGGGGCTGCGGGTGTCTTTCTGTCTGTCCCCTTGTCTCCCCCTCTGTCTCTTTATAGCTCTCTCTGCTTCTAGCCAATAAAGTTTGTACATTTCTAATAGAAGTACACATAATAAAAAGAGATACTTTAAAAATAAGAATAATAGGGGGTCCGGCAGGAGCGCAGCGGGATAAGCGCAGGTGGCGCAAAGCGCAGGGACCGGCAGAAGGATCCCGGTTCGAGCCCCCGGCTCCCCACCTGCAGGGGGGTCGCTTCCCAGGCGGTGAAGCAGGTCTGCAGGTGTCTGTCTTTCTCTCCCCCTCTCTGTCTTCCCCTCCTCTCTCCATTTCTCTCTGTCCTATCCGACAACAACAACAATAACAACAACAATGATAATCAACAAGGACAACAAAAAGGGGGGAGGCCTGCAGGACAGGCACCCCTGGATTAAAAAAAAAAGGGGGTCGGGCGGTGGCGCAGCGGGTTAAGCGCATGTGGCGCAAAGCGCAGGGACCGGCGTAAGGATCCCGGTTCGAGCCCCCGGCTCCCCACCTGCAGGGGAGTCGCTTCCCAGGCGGTGAAGCAGGTCTGCAGGTGTCTGTCTTTCCCTCCCCCTCTCTGTCTTCCCCTCCTCTCTCCATTTCTCTCTGTCCTAGCCAACAACGACAACAACAATAACAACTGTAACAACTACAACAACAATAAAAAAACAAGGGCAACAAAAGGGAGTAAATACATTTAAAATTAAATTAAATTAAAAAGTATTAAAGAATCTTTAAAGAAACACAGTGAACGGCTAACGGTCACTGATGATGATGATGATGATGATGATGATGAGACAGCACAGGGTTCTGCACACAGACTCTCCTGCCTGAGGCTCTGACGTCCCAGGTTCAACCCCCAGCACCACCAGCAGCCAGAGCTCAGCAGGGCTCTGGGCTCTCTCTGTCTCTGTCTCTCTCATTCAAATAATATAAATGTGTGTGTGTGTGTGTATGAAGAAAGAAGTGGAATAAGGGGGAGAAGAAGGAGAAAGAGGAGGAGGGTGGCTGTCTCTTACTCCAAGGAAAAGCCCTGGAGGGGTGAGCTCTAAGGAGGGAGGACGGAGTGACTTGGGACCCGTCTCCTCCTGCCCCGAGCACCTGGGTGCCCAGCACAGGCTGTGGGCCCAGGGGGACGGACAGACGGGTCCCATGATGGCTGCCCACCCACCCGCCCACTGCCAGGAGGGTCTCACCTGTGACCAGGCTGGAGACTATGAGCGGCAGGACCAGCATCTGAAGCATCCTCATGAGTAGCTCCCCCGGGAAGGAGAAGTATTTGACCTGGCGGTAGGTGAGCCTCTGAGGACGCAGGGCGAAAGCCAGGCAAACCCCTGCAGGCAGACGGGGGCGTCAGGGGGCCCGGGGCCGCAAGCACAGGGCACAGCACCAGCATGGCGGCGTGGGCACCCACCCCTGCCGAGGCCCCAGCCTCCTCTCCCTTCCACCCTGCACTCTTGTTGGCAGACGCATCTGTCTTTCTTGGTTGGTTGGTTGGTTTTAAATATGTTGTCTTTACTCTAAGATCCGGGTTCGAGCCACCCGATCCGCAGTTACAGGGGGAAAGCTTGGCGAGCAGTGGAGCGATGCTGCAGGTGTCTCTCAATCTCTCTCACTCTCAGTCTCCCTCTCCCCTTTTCCACTTCCCTCTGTCTTTATGCTGGAGAGACAGCAAAGTGGTTCTGCAAAACACTCTCCTGCCTGGAGCCCTGAGGTCTCAGGTTCAATCCCCAGCCCCACCATAAGCCAGAGGTGAGCAGTGCTCTCAATTAGAAGATTAATTAAATAATTACGGGAGTCAGGCAGTAGCGCAGCGGATTAAGCGCAGGTGGCCCAAAGCGCAGGGACCAGCGTAAAGATCCCGGTTCAAGCCCCCGGATCCCCACCTGCAGGGGAGTCGCTTCCCAGGTGGTAAAGCAGGTCTGCAGGTGTCTGTCTTTCTCTCCCCCTCTCTGTCTTCCCCTCCTCTCTCCATTTCTCTCTGTCCTAGCCAACAACAATGACATCAATGACAACAACAACAATAACTACAACAATAAAACAAGGGCAAAAAAAGATAAATAAATATTTAAATAATAATTAATTAAATTTGAAGAGTGGGTTGAGGGGCACTCTTATGTGAACAGGTGAAGAGTGGATAAATGGCAGCAGGTGAGAAGGAAGGAGAGGACTGTGGGTCAATCATGACAGCAGGTGAGAAGGAAGCAGAGGACTGTGGGTCAATCATGACAGCAGGTGAGAAGGAAGCAGAGGACTGTGGGTCAATCATGACAGCAGGTGAGAAGGAAGCAGAGGACTGTGGGTCAATCATGACAGCAGGTGAGAAGGAAGCAGAGGACTGTGGGTCAATCATGACAGCAGGTGAGAAGGAAGCAGAGGACTGTGGGTCAATCATGACAGCAGGTGAGAAGGAAGCAGAGGACTGTGGGTCAATCACGACAGCAGGAGAGAGGGAAGCAGAGGACTGTGGGTGTATCATGGCAGCAGGCGGGAGGAAGTGTCGTGGGCTTGTTGCTTTGTGCAGGCTGTGGCCGCAGGTGGTGAGATCCAGACCCGGCCCCGGCCCACTCACCGATGACCACGGCGCTCACAGTGAGCAGGATGAAGGCATGTCTCTTCAGGAAGCGGCGCACCTGCTCCAGGGTCAGCGTCTGCAGCCGCAGCCTGGTGCGCAGTGCTCTCTGCTGCAGCCCGTCCTGCAGCCGCGGCAGCCACCCAGCCCGGCCCAGCCGGCCGCCCTCCCGCAGGAACAGGCTGTGGCCGTGGCTGTCCATCTTCTGACTCTGGGGTGACGGGGGCACGGGGGGGACAGAGGGGTCCAGGCCTGATGGGGAGACAGACAGGTGGTGGCCCTGCTCAGAGCGCATCCGGGCCGCCTGGGAACATGCTTCCCCATCTGACCCTGGGGGCACCTCCTGGCAGAAAGGGGTCCAGGATTCCAGAACCCACCTCGGAGGAGTGCCTCGTGGCTTTCTGTCCGGCTCCTCCCGGGGCTGAGCTCAAGCCCCAGCGGAGTCTTGTTCCAGGTGGACCTCTCTTGGGGTGAGGGCAGACAGAATAACGGTTCTGCAAAGAGACTCTCCTGACCGAGGGTCCGACGTCCCAGGTTCAATCCCCCTTATCACCATAAGCCAGCACTGAACAGTATTCTGGTAATAAGAAAAATTTTTTAGACTAAAACGGTTTTTATAGGGAGTCGGGTGGTAGCGCAGCAGGTTAAGCGCAGGTGGCGCAAAGCCCAAGGACCGGCGTGAGGATCCCGGTTCGAGCCCCCGGCTCCCCACCTGCAGGGGGGTCGCTTCCCAGGTGGTGAAGCAGGTCTGCAGGTGTCTGTCTTTCTCTCCCTCTCTCTGTCTTCCCCTCCTCTCCCCATTTCTCTCTGTCCTATCCAACAACGACGACATCAACAACAGCAATAATAATAACTACAACAACAATAAAAAACAACAAGGGCAACAAAAGGGAAAATAAATAAATAAATAAATATTTACAAAATTAAAAAAAGGGAAAAAAAGAAAGTTCAGAGTCAGAAAGAGCATCATGATTTTGCAAAAGACTCTCCTGCCTGAGGCTCTGAGGTCCCAGGTTCAATCCCCAACACCACCATCAGCCAGAGCTGAGCAGGGCTCTGGGGGAAATGAATAAATAAATAAATAAATAAATATTACTTAAAGGATTGCAATTCAGTTAATGAAATGACCACACACATGCCACATTCATGCCTACCACAAACACACAACTTCTAGGCCTTGCAAGAGTTCTGTTCAAAAACCAAATTTGGTGCACACACCAAAAATTAGACAGTTCTCTCTTTCTCTCTCTCTCTCTCTGCCTGTATTAATTCCTTTTGCTTTATTTTATTATTATCTTTACTTGATAGAAACAACCAGAAATCAAGAGGATGGGGAGACAAAGAGAGAGAGACAGAGAGACACCTGCAGCAGCCCTGCTTTACCACTCATGAAACTTTCCCCCTGCAGGTGGGGGTTAGGGGCTCAAACCCGGGTCCTCGAGCATTGCACCATGTGCGCTCAACCAGGTGCACCACCACCCGGCCCCTGAATTGTGTTTATAAACTAAATTTCATGCATCCGCTGAAAATCAGACAACCCTCACCCTTCCCTACACACACACACACACACACACACACACACACACACCTTGTAGGCCTTATACAAATTCCCTTCACAAACTAAATTTTGTGCACATACCAAATATTGGATAATTCTCTCACTCCCCCCTCTTTCTCTCTCCCTCACAAGCACACACAATTTCTAGGCTTGCACAAAAAGTCCCTTAATAAACCAAACTCCATGCACACAGCAAAACTTGGATAATTCTCATTTTCTCTGTGTGTGTCTCTGTCTCTCTGTCTCTCTCTCACACACACACAAACACACACACACATATATATATAGATATATATATATATATACATATACCTTCTAGGCCTTGCACAAAAATTCCCTCAATAAATCAAAATCGGGTTTGGGGAGATGGTTCTCCAAAAAGACTTTCATACCTGAGGTACCACAAGTCCCAGGTTCAATCCCCAGCCTCACCATAAGTCAGAGCTCAGCAGGGCTCTGATAATCATCATCATCATATTAATAAATAAATCAAATGCTTATTATTTTAAAATAATGATAAACCAAATTCCATGCATAACACCAAAACTTGGACAATTCACTCTCTCCCTCTCTCTCTCTGTCTCTGTCACACACACACACACACACACACACACACACAAACACACACACACTATCGAATTCCCTTAATAAGCCAATTCCCACGTGCACACACACACCAAATACTAGATACTGGACAATTCTCATTCTGTGTGTGTGTGTGTGTGTGTGTGTGTGTGTGTCTGTCTGTCTTACACACACACACACATTTCTGGGCACCCAAGACCGGGACCTCCAGCCGCCCCCCACTCACTCCCAGCACCCACACGCACCCCACTCCTGGCAGGCCAGCATCCCCCTCGCCCCGAAGTCTCTCCACCCATTCTTCCAGGGGGGTTGGAGGGGCTGAACCCCCACAAGTAGAGGGAGGGAGGGAGGGAGGGAGGCACCCTGCTTTCCGGCCATGGGGACCTGCAGCCTTGGAGGCGAGGCGCAAGGATGGAGAAGGATGGAGATGGATGGAGGGGGTGATGGATGGGGAGGGAGCCCTCACCCCACTAACCGCAGAGATGGGGGCTCCCTGGGAGGCTGGGGAGACACCTTCCAGACCCCAGGCTGCACCAAAGGGTGCGAACCACCCCCCAAAAATATATTCCGCGGGGGTCCTGGGGGTCCCCACTCACCGTGCGCGGCGGCTGGGCCTGCGGGGACAGGCGGGACAGGCCCGGGGACAGGCGGGCAGAGCGAAGCGGACGCGCACGGAGGGATCCAGAGGCCCTGCGCTCACGTGGGGCGAGGGGGCGCCTGGCTGGGGGGGGCGGGACACCCCTGGGAAGGCCCCCCGCCCCCGCCTCCCTGCCGCACCCGGGCTCAACCAGGGGAGAGACTGGGGGGCCCGAGGACCGCCCTCAGCTGCAGATGCACCTCCCAGACCCCCTCCCGCCATCCTCCAGACAATCCCCCCACACACACACACACAACAGCCCCCCCCAAAATCTGGAGCAGGAGTGGGGGGGAGAGAGAGGAAGGAGGGAGAGAGGGAGACCCGCCCCCAGCTCCAGACTGGACTCCCAGACCACCTCCCCCCGCCCCGCTCACCTCCAGACCCCTACCCCATAACAGCCCCCCCCAAAAAAAGCTGGGAGCATCCCTGCAGGGGCGCCCGGAGGCAGGAGGGGGACCCCGGACCTGGCCCCCAGCCCCAGAAGCGCCTCCCATCCCCCGCCCACCTCCAGAACCCTCCCCCAACGACAGCCCGCCCCCAAAGCTGGGAGCATCCCTGCAGGGGCGCCCGGAGGCAGGAGGGGGACCCCGGAGGCAGGAAGGGGACCCCAGACCTGGCCCCCAGCCCCAGATGCGCCTCCCATCCCTCCCCGCTCACCTCCAGACCCCTACCCCATTACAGCCCCCCCCCAAAGCTGGGAGCATCCCTGCAGGGGCGCCCGGAGGCAGGAGGGGGACCCCGGACCTGGTCCCCAGCCCCAGACCCCTCCCCCATCAACAGCCCGTCCCCCATCAACAGCCCCCCCTCCCAAAGCTGGGAGCATCCCTGGAGGGGAGCCTGGAGGCAGGAGGGGGACCCTGGACCTGGACCCCAGCTCCAGATGCTCCTCCCAGCCCCCTCCCTCCTCCAGACTCCTCCCCCAACGACAGCCCCCCCCCCCCCAAAGCTGGGAGCATCCCTGGAGGGGCGCCCAGACCCAGCTCCATTGGGGAGAAAGTGGGGGAAAGAGGGCGACCCCACCCCGGCCGACCCCCAGGTTCAGCCTCCGCCCCCCGGCCCCGCCCATCCATCCAGGCCACCTCCAGATCCACCCCTGCCCCCCACTTCTGCCAAACAATCCCCCCGCCCCCAAAAAGCTGGAGCAGCCTTGAGCGCTCCTCAGGGGGTGCCCACCTCCAGCCAGCCCCCCACAAACCTGCCCCCAATGTCGGGGATGCCGGGAGGGGCGCCCTGCCCAGGCCCCGCTGGAGGGTGGGGGGGTCTGTCTAGGGGACCGGGGGACCACGTGGCCGGAAGGGGGAGGGGGTCACTGTCCCTCCCTGAGGCCTGGAGGCTGCCTCTGGCCCCCTCTGAGCCCTGGGCACCACCCCTGCCTCTGATCCCTGCGCTCTCTCTGAGCCCTGGGGGCCCCTGTCCCCCTCTAGGCCCTGGGGACACATCCATGGCACCCTCTCTGAGCCCTGGGAGCCCCCTGTCCCCCTCTCTGAGCCCAGGAGACACCCCCATGACCCTCTCTCTGAGCCCCGGAGGCCCCCTGTCCCCCTCTAGGCCCTGGGGACACCCCCATGACCCTCTCTCTGAGCCCTAGGGCCGCCCCGGGCTGAGCAGTATGGCGTCTCCATAGTCAGTGCTGGACGAGGATGGAGCCCAGAGCAGATGGCTGGTCCTCCGGGCCAGAGCTTCTGTGCCTCTTGGAAAACTTGAGATATCCCTGCAGGCTTTGACTGGCTTTCTTTCTTTCTTTCTTTCTTTCTTTCTTTTTTAAAACACAGAGAACCCAGAGCCCTGCTGAGGTGAGCCTGGCTGATGGTGGTGCTGGGGATTGAACCTGGGACCTCAGAGCCTCTTGAAGGAGCATTTATATATATATTTATTTATTCCTTTTTATTGCCCTTGAGTATTTTTTGTTTATTTATTTATTTTTTATTTAAGAAAGGATAAATTAACAAAACCATAGGGTAGGAGGGGCACAACTCCACACAATTCCCACCACCCAATCTCCATATCCCATCCCCTCCCCTGGTAGCTTTCCTGTTCTCTATCCCTCTGGGAGTATGGACCCAGGGTCGTTGTGGGATGCAAAAGGTGGAAGGTCTGGCTTCTGTAATTGCTTCCCCGCTGAACATGGGCGTTGACAGGTGGATCCATACTCCCAGTCTGCCTCTCTCTTTCCCTAGTAGGGTGGGTCTCTGGGGAAGTGGAGCTCCAGGACACATGGGTGGGGTCTTCAGTCCAGGGAAGCCTGGCCGGCATCCTGATGACACCTGGAACCTGGTGGCTGAAAAGAGAGTTAACATACAAAGCCAAACAAATTGTTGAGTGCCCTTGTTTTTTATTGTTGTTGTAGTTATTATTGTTGTTGATGATGTCGTCATTGTTGGCTAGGACAGAGAGACATGGAGAGAGGAGGGGAAGACAGAGAGGAGGAGAGAAAGACAGACACCTGCAGACCTGCTTCACTGACTGTGAAGCGACTCCCCTGCAGGTGGGGAGCCGGGGGCTCGAACCGGGATCCTTCTACCGGTCCTTGAGCTTTGCACCACCTGCGCTTAAGCTGCTGCGCTAATGCGCTTAATGCGCCTGACTTCCGGGAGCATTTTTTGAAGACCTTGGTGCTACCTCTTTCCTGTAGCGCCACCATGCCACAGATCCGTCCGTCACCTGTAATTCACTGTGCGACTTTCTCTTTGGTGCTTCTCGTATATGGAGTCAGGGGTTCCAGAATGATCCTGGACCAACCTCCTCATTCAGAGAGAGACAAAAAGAGACAGACAAGAGTGGAGAGACACCACAGCACTCTCTGGAAGGGGAGGGCCAACATGCCCTACCTGATGAGTCATCTTTATCTTACAATCCTTTTTTTTTTTTATTAGAGATTTTACAATGACTAACAAGACTGTGAGATCACAGGGGGACAGTCCCACACAGCTCCCACCACCATTGTTCCCTGTTCCCTCCCCTCCATCGGAAGCTTCCCTGTTCTTTATCCCTCTGGGAATCTGGACCCAAATTCTTTATGGGGAGCAGAAGGTGGAGTTCTGGCTACCATGACGCCACCCTGACCTCCCTGGGCAGACGCCCTCACCCATGTGTCCTGGAGCCTCCCCTCCCCAGAGCCCTGCCCCACTAGGGACAGACAGACACAGGCTGGGGGTATGGATACACCTGCCAACACCCATGTCCAGCGGAGAAGCAATGACAGAAGCCACAACTCCCACCTTCTGCTCCCCATAAAGAGTTTGGGTCCAGACTCCCAGAGGGATAAAGAACAGGGAAGCTTCCAATGGCGGGGAGGGGACAGGGAATCTGGTGGTGGGAGCTGTTTGGGATTGTACCCCTGTGGTCTTGCAATCTTGTAATTCATTATTAAATAAAAAAAATTTTTTTTAAAGATGCCCGACAGATGAATCCAGGCTAATCCTCTGTGGGCCAAGTTTTCCTCTTAATTAATTAGGGCAGAGCTGGCCCAAGGCATCCCCACAGCCCCCGGAGTCATTAAGGGAAGCGGTTTCTCATTATAACTTGACAGCTTCCCCACAATTGTGGGGGATCCCAGAGGAAGAAGATTTGCGGGGAATGGGGAGTGGGGAAGGTACAGAAGGAAGACCAGACCCCCTCACCCCCAACCTCCTCTCCTCTCTCCTGTGACCCTGACTCTCCTCATCCACCAAGAAATTCAGGGAAGAAGCCACAGTGAAAAGGCTTTGTGCCAGGCTGACGGGAAAAAAAATTAAAAATAAACTCAGACTATAGATTTTGGTTCAAGACATTAACAAGAGGACCCAACTTCTGGCTTCTGGATGCCCTGGTTAAGAACGTCTATGCGAGTATGGACTGACCAGTCAACGCCCATGTTCAGCGGGGAAGCAATTACAGAAGCCAGACCTTCTACCTTCTGCATCCCACAATGACCCTGGGTCCATGCTCCCAGAGGAATAGAGAATGGGAAAGCTATCAGGGGAGGGGGTGGGAAATGGAGATTGGGTGGTGGGAATTGTGTAGAATTGTACCCCTCCTACCCTATGGTTTTGTTAATTAATCCTTTCTTACTTCTTCTTCTAGCGTTTGCCCTTCTTCCATAACCAGTCAACAGCGTCAGGTTGAAAGCTGTCAGGAGCTGCTTGTTGCTGGCTTTGAAAGTGACTGGGATCCATGTGGATTCAGTCGGCTAGGAAGGATCGTCAGTTTCCCCAATGAATGGGTACTCACGGGATGCACCACGAGAAGGTCGATCCAATGCATCCCATCCTTTCTTACATAAAAAAAAAAAAAAATTAAAATAAAATAAAATAAAATAAAAAAGAACGTCTATGCATACGGGCCACGTGTAAGCCCTGTGTTCACAGCTGCGTGGTTCACCAGCGGCCTAGCTGCCCGTCCACAGATGTCTGGTTACAGAAGTCATGGGCTATAGTCCATGGAATATTACTCTGCCGTCAAAAAAAAACGCTATTTGGGAGCTGCTCTCTGCCCTGACCCCGCTGTCTAGGCCTGTTCTCAACTGACACCATCTCCGCAGACAACACCTTTAGCCCACCTGCATGTTAGCTGTGGGGCTCAGGCAACAGTGACTAAAGTCATGGGCCCCTTGGAATAGACCTAAAATAGACTTCCTGGCTTCTTCCAGTATGGAGAGCCCTAAATCTTATCTGCTCTATTCCTACCTTTAGGTTCCTGGTTATTAAGCAATGTGTCCTACTTTATATCTTAATGCTTTTCAGACACCGAGTTGCAGATGCTGCCATGATACCAACCTGCCCTCCCTGGGCAGACGCCCTCACCCATGTGTCCTGGAGCCTCCCCTCCCCACAGCCCTGCCCCACTAGGGACAGACAGACACAGGCTGGGGGTGTGGATCCAACACCCATGTCCAGTGGAGAAGCAATGACAGAAGCCAGAACTCCATCTTCTGCTCCCCATAGAGAATTTGGGTCCATGCTCCCAGAGGGATAAAGAACAGGGAAGCTTCCAATGGAGGGGACGGGACAGGGAATCTGGTGGCGGGAGCTGTGTGGGATCCTGCCCCTGTGACAGCCTTTTTTGTTTGTTTGTTTCTTTGTTTTGCCTCAGGGTTGTTGCAGGGACTTGGTGCCTGCACCACGAATCCACTGCTCTTGGAGGCCATTTTTTCCCCTTTTGTTGTCCTTGTTGTTTTATCATTGTTGTAGTCATTATTGTTGTTGTTGCTACTGCTGCTGGATAGAACAGAGAGAAACCAAGAGAGGAGGGGAAGACAGAGAGAGGGAGAGACAGACAGACACCTGCAGACCTGCTTCACCACCTGTGAAGCGACTCCCCTACAGGTGGGGAGCCGGGGGCTCGAACCTCACGCTTTATGCCATCTGCACTTAACCTGCTGTGCTACTCTCTCCCCCACCCCTCCATATCCATCCTTATCAACCCCTTCATTTTCACTGCCTCTCTCTCTCTCTCTCCCTCTCACTTTAATATTAATTAAAATTAACATTTGAATTTGCCATGGATTTTTTTTTCCTCCTACATGAGTTCAAAACTCACAGTCAGGCGTTGTGTTATATTCCATTCACTTTTAGACATTTTATTTTACTTTATTTTGTAACGTGCACTCAACCAGGTGCGCCGCCACCCGGCCCCTTATTTTACTTAATTTTGATGAGAAAATGATTCCAAGACAAAGACACAGAGAGAAAGACCAAAAGCTACACACTGCAGACGGCAGCAGGCTCGGTCATAACCACTAAGAATTGATAGTAGTGGTAACAGCGGCTTCTCTTTGTTTTGTTTCTTTATTTTTGCCGGAGTTGGTCTCAGCTCTGGCTTGTGGTCCCTTTTGCGTTCATGCCAGGGATTGAACCTGGACCCTCAGGGCCTCAGGAGTGAAGGTTTCAGGTTTTGGTGTTTTTGTTTTTTGCATCACCATTATGATATCTCCCCAGCCTAAATCTATTTATTCTTTCAAATCAGAGCCCTGCTGAGCTCTGGCTGCTGGTGGTGCTGAGGATTGAACCTGGGACCTCAGAGCCTCGGGCAGGGAAGGCTACGTAATATTTCATTTATGTATTTGATGAGAGAAATAGATGATAGATGATAGATAGATAGATAGATAGATAGATAGATAGATGGATGGATGGATGAGAGAGAGAGAGACTAGAGCCCTGCTGAACTTTGCCTGCTGGTGGTGCTGGGGACTGAACCTGGGACCAGAGCCTCGGGCAGGAGAGTCTATGTGCAGAACCATTATTATTATTATTATTATTATTATTATTATTATTATTATTATTATTTCCCAGAGCCCTGCTGAGCCCTGGCTGCTGGTGGTGCTGGGGATGGAACCCGGGACCTCAGAGCCTCAGGCAGGAGAGTCTGTGTGCAGAACCATCCTGCTGTCTCCCCCATCCCTACTTTTAAAAATTAAAACATCAGGCCGGGAAGGTTGACAGAGCACAAGGCTCTCAGGCACGAGGGCCCAAGTTCAAACCCTGGCCCCGTATGTGCCAGAAAGATGCCCTGGTTCTCTCTCATTAAATCAATTGATTAATCAGTTACAATTAGTTAATTCCTCGTATAAAAGATTTCTTTGGGGGCAGGTCGGTAGCTCCCCATCTTGGGGTCCTGCGTGGCCAGGTTTGAGCCCAGGATCACATGAGAGTTGCCACAGCAAAAAATAATAATGATGATGACTGAACCAGGGATGATGAAATCACATATGCAGGGAGTCGGGCGGTAGCGCAGCGGGTTAAGCGCAGGTGGCGCAAAGCACAAGGACCGGCGTGAGGATCCCGGTTCGAGCCCCCGGCTCCCCACCTGCAGGGGAGTCGCTTCCCAGGCGGTGAAGCAGGTCTGCAGGTGTCTGTCTTTCTCTCCCCCTCTCTGTCTTCCCCTCCTCTCTCCATTTCTCTCTGTCCTATCCAACAATGACGACATCAATAACAACAGTAATAACCACAACAATAAAACAAGGGCAACTAGAGGGAATAAATAAATAAATATTAAAAATAAAGAAATATTAAAATTAAATAAATAAAATAAATATCAGAGACAGCATGATGGGTCTGCAAAACACTCTCCTGCCTGAGGCTCTGAAGACCCAGATTCAATCCCCAGCACCACTGTCAGCCAGGGCCAAGCAGGATTCTGATGTTTCTCTCATTAAAATGAAATAAAACTTAAAAAGACGTATATGATTTATTCAGAGAGCACAGTGGTTCTGTAAAAGATTCTCCTGCCTGAGGCTCTGAGGACCCAGGTTCAATTCCCAGCACCACCAGCAGCCAGAGCTCAGCAGAGTTCTGGCTAAAATTTTTAAAAATCAGGGGGCCAGGTGGTGGCACACCTGGTTGAGCACACATGTTACAGTGCGAAAGGACCCAGGTTCGAGCCCCTGGTCCCCACCTGCAGGGAGAAAGCTTCATGAGTGGTGAATCAGGGCTGCAGGTGTCTCTCTCTCTCTCTGTATCTTACCCTCCCCTCTCAATTTCTGGCTGTCGCTATCAAATAAATAAAGCTAATATAAAAAATAATAATAAATATTTTCATTAAATTAAAATTAAAAAATAATCATACATAAAAGCAAAGTTGGGCCGGCTGGCAGTGCAGCCAGCAGAAGGCACACATTAGCATGCACAAAGACCAGGGTTCGAGCCCCCCAGTCCCCACCGGCAGGAGGGAAGAAGTTTCAGGAGTGGTGAAGCAGGGCTGCAGATATCTCTTCTCTCTCTCCCCCCCCTCTATCTTCCCTCTCCTCTCCATTTCTCTCTGCCTCTAGCCAATAGTAAATACCTAAGTATTCATCTTGTAAATCACTATGAGCGCACACATTACCGTGCACAAGGAAGCAGGTTCGAGCCCCCGCTCCCCACCTGCAGGGGGAAAGCTTTGCACACGGTGAAGCAGGGCTGCAGGTGTCTCTCTTTCTCTCTCCCTCTCTAGCTCTCCCTTCTCTCTGGATTTCTGGCTGTCTCCATCCAGTAAATAAAGGTAATAAAAGAAGCTATGTAAATATGGCAAGGTCCTGTGCACTGAATGAGGCCTCACTCCTGAATCATCTCAGAGAACCCACGTGGATCTGGATGGGATGGTGAAATCACCGGGACCGGCCTTTGTCCCTCTGCAGCCAGCGGGGTGAGGCATGGAGGGGGCCACCCCTTTCTGCCGCCAACACCCAGGAAGAACCCCCCTACCTCCCAGCCCAGGGCTCCTCCCCGTCCCCGGACACCTCTGCACCACCCCCAGCCCCCACCCCAAGAAAGTGACCTCCTTTCTCAAAGACAAGACAAATTCTAGGTCACCTCCCTCCGGGTGCCACGTCTCCACTGGAAAGAGGGTCACCTGCTAAAAGTAGAAGCCCGCTCCCCAGAAAGGGAAGGCATCGGGGGGCTGGAAAATGGGGTCTCTGATAATTACCTGCCTCGTATGACACCCAGCAGTGAAAGGCAGCTTTCCCAGACGGGAGAGAAGGAGAGGGATGAGGAGAGAGAGAGAGAAACAGAGATGAAAGAGAAAAGTTCAAAGTCCCAAAAGGTTCTGCTTTCCAGCTGGGTGACAACCAGATCCAACCCAAGGGTCAAACTGATTATTATTATTGTTTTGTTATTCCCCATTGTGTTGGAGGGATAATATTTACAGTACGATCGTTCCCTCGTGGGTACCTCAATCCCTCAACGTGTCGTTCACGCCCTTCCACCCCCCACCCCCAGAGTCCTTTGCTTTGGTGCAAAACAGCCCCCCCTCAGCCCAAAGGTCATTTTCTCTTTTTTTCCCTTCTCCGCCCCACCTCGACTTCATCCTTGTCTTTCTGACTGAGCTCAAGTTCTCACAATTCCCTCCGAGCTCCATCCAACATGGAGCCAAGGAGGGGACTTCATCCTGTGTGTGTGTGTGTGTGTGTGTGTTAATTTTTATTTATAAAAAGAAAACACTGGAGAGTCGGGCGGTAGCGCAGCGGGTTAAGCGCAGGTGGCGCAAAGCGCAAGGACTGGCGTGAGGAGCCCGGTTCGAGCCCCCGGCTCCCCACCTGCAGGGGAGTCGCTTCCCAGGCGGTGAAGCAGGTCTGCAGGTGTCTGTCTTTCTCTCCCCCTCTCTGTCTTCCCCTCCTCTCTCCATTTCTCTCTGTCCTATCCAACAACGATGACATCAGTAACAACAACAATAAAAAAACAAGGGCAACAAAAGGGGAAATAAATAAAATATATTTGAAAAAAATGAAACACTGACAATAACCATAGGATAAGAGGGGTACAACTCCACACAATTCCCACCATTAGAACTCCGTATCCCATCCCCTCCCCTGATGGCTTTCCTGTTCTCTGTCCCTCTGGGAGTATGGACCCAGGGTCATTGTGGGAGCAGAAGGTGGAAGGTCTGGCTTCTGTCATTGCTTCCCCGCTGAACATGGGCGTTGGCAGGTGGATCCATACTCCCAGCCTGCCTCTCTCTTTCCCTAGTGGGGCAGGGCTCTGGGGAAGTGGAGCTCCAGGACACATTGGTGGGGTCGTCTGTCCAGGGAAGTCTGGTTGGCATCATGTTAGCATCTGGGACCTGGATCCTTTTTAATAGCTGAGTAGTATTCACAGTGGCTACCACAATTTTCTCACAAGTAATGCAGGCATGATACAAAAGGATAGATAACAGACAGACACCTACTATATCCAGATGACAGAAGAAGGGTGAATAAATGCTATATGATACACGGATTATGATAATAGTTAGACAATGTGTCCTGGAGCCTCCCCTCCCCAGAGCCCTGCCCCACCAGGGACAGACAGACACAGGCTGGGGGTGTGGGTCCACCTGCCAACACCCATGTCCAGCAGAGAAGCCATGACAGAAGCCACAACTCCCACCTTCTGCTCCCCATAAAGAATTTGGGTCCAGGCTCCCAGAGGGGGAGAAATGTCAGGGGAAGATGCCCAGAGGGCTCTGAACCCCAACTCCATCAGGACCCGGAGAGAGAAGAGGAAAAAAGAAGGGACACTCGGACGGAGTCACAGGTGGAGTGTGACTGAGAAAGGGAGAGAAGGCAGGAGCACAGGGGGAAATGGGCGAATAAATATCAATGTAGATAGTTGTAGAAATACTAGTCACCCCGTGTCTGTGAGCTTGGGAGAAGCACTGCAGTTTCCAGTGGAGGGAATGGGGACGCAGAGCTCTGGGGGTGGGAACCGGGTGGGTTAGACCCCTGTGGTCTTGTGATTTTGTAAACAAATATTGAATCACTAATAAAAAGATAATAGTAGATTAGAGGACTGATGGTGAGTGGAAGATTGGATGGATGGATGGATGGATGGATGGATGGATAGGTTGTGGATAGACTGGATGGATGGATGGGATGGATGGATGATTGGATGGATGGATGGATGGATGGATGGATGGATGGATGGATAGAATGTATGTATGGATAGATGATGGATGGATGGATGGATGGGATGGATGGATGGATGACTGGATGGATGGATGATGGATGGATGGGTATGTGGATAGACTAGATGGATGGATGGATAAATGGATGAATGGATAGGATGGATGGATGGATGGGTGGATGGATGGATAGGTATGTGGATAGACTGGATGGATGGATGGATGGATGGGATGGATGGATGGATGGATGGATGGATGGATGGATAGAATGTATGTATGGATAGATGATGGATGGATGGATGGGATGGATGGATGGATGGATGATGGATGGATGGGTATGTGGATAGACTAGATGGATGGATGGATAAATGGATGAATGGATAGGATGGATGGATGGATGGATAGATGATGGATGGATGGGTGGATGGATGGATAGGTATGTGGATAGACTGGATGGATGGATGGATGGATGGGATGGATGGATGATTGGATGGATGGATGGATGGATGGATGGATGGATGGATAGAATGTATGTATGGATAGATGATGGATGGATGGATGGGATGGATGGATGGATGGATGATGGATGGATGGGTATGTGGATAGACTAGATGGATGGATGGATAAATGGATGAATGGATAGGATGGATGGATGGATGGATAGATGATGGATGGATGGATAGGTATGTGGATAGACTGGATGGATGGATGGATGGGATGGATGGATGATTGGATGGATGGATGGATGGATGGATAGAATGTATGTATGGATAGATGATGGATGGATGGATGGGATGGATGGATGGATGGATAGAATGTATGTATATATGGATGGATGGATGGTGGATGGATGATGGATGGATGGATGAGATATATGTATGTATGTATGGATGGATGGATGAATGGATGGATGATGGATGGATGGGTATGTGGATAGACTAGATGGATGGATGGATGGATAAATGGATGAATGGATAGGATGGATGGATGGATGGATGGATGGATGGATGGATGGATGGATAGATGATGGATGGATGGATGGATGGATGGATGGATGGATGGATGGATGGATGGATGGATGGATGGATGGATATATGAATAGACTTGATGGATGGATTTTTGAATGGATGGATGGATGGGTGGGTGGGTGCGTGGATGGACGGATATGTGGACAGACTGAATGGATGGATGGATAGATGGATGGCTGGGTGGACGGCCGGGTGGCCAGACAGACGGACAGTGGCCGGCCGGCCGGCAGGCAAGTGTCCCGCGGCGTCTGCGGACGCGGGTTCCAAGCAGCCGCACCCAGGGCGCGGGGTTCGAGGCTCTGGAACGCGCTTGTGCCGTCGGCGCCCCACACGGGCGCGGGCTCCGGCTCCGGCTCCGGCTCCGGCTCCGACGACCGCGCGGCCATGGGCTTCCCCGGCGAGCGCGCGCCCGGGCCCCGCGTGGGCGCCCCCGAGTGGCGCGGGGACGCGCAGGCGCGCACACGGCGGGCGCGGGCGTGGGCGGAGCGCGGGGGGCGCGCGGCGGCGGCGCTGTGGCAACCGGCCCCGGGTGCGAGCGGCCCCGACGACGGCCCGGCCGCCTGGCGCTTCCGGGCGGAGACGCTGCGCGGCGGCGGCGCGGTGGAGAAGCCGCCCCCCGGCGAGGGCGCGACCCTGTGGCGCAGCCGCCTCAAGCCCCCCGCCTGGCGCGCGCTCCTGCCGCCGCCCCCGCTCCGCGACGCGCGCGCCCTGCGCTCGGCCGCCCTGGTGCACGCGCACGCGCGGGGGGCGCGCCTAGCGGCCGCGCGCCTCGGCCACGCGCAGCAGCAGCTGGACGGGCAGCTGCGCCTCCTGCTCCGCCAGCGCGCGGCCACCGACCGCCGCCTCGGCCACGTGCGCGCCGCGCTGCAGCTCAACCGGCAGGGCGCACGCCTGCGCGGGCTCAGGCCGCCGGCCGAGAGGGTGGGCGCGGGGGCGCGGGGCGGCCGGGACCTCGGGCGGGACCCCCGGACCGCGACCCGGGAACCCCAGGACCAGGGGTCGCCCCAAACCTTGATCCGGGACCCCCGGACCTTGACCGGGACCCCAGGACCAACGGCTCGCCCCTAGACCTCGACCCGGGACCCCCATACCTTGACCGGGGACCCCAGGCCGCGACCCGCGACCCCCCAGGCCTCGACCCGGGACCCCAGGACCAAGGGGTCGCCCCTAAACCTTGACCCGGGACCCCCAGACCTTGACTGCGACCCCCAGGCCGGGAGGGGGACCTGACCCTCGACCCGGGACCCCCAGACCTTGACCGGGACCCCAGGACCGCGACCCGGGACCCCCAGGCCGGAGGGAGGGGCTTGAACCTCGACCCGGGATCCCCGGACCGTGACCCGGGATCCCCCAGGCCTCGACCTGGGACCCCAGGACCAGGGGTCGCCCCTAAACCTTGACCCGGGACCCCCAGACCTTGACCGGGACCCCCAGACCGCGACCCGCAACCCCCCAGGCCTCGACCCGGGACCCCAGGACCAAGGGGTCGCCCCTAAACCTTGATCCGGGACCCCCAGGCCGGAGGGAGGGGCCTGAACCTCGACCCGGGACCCCCAGACCGCGACCCGCGACCCCCCAGGTCTCGACCCGGGACCCCAGGACCAAAGGGTCGCCCCAAACCTTGATCCGGGACCCCCGGACCTTGACCGGGACCCCAGGACCAAGGGGTCGCCCCTAGACCTTGACCCGGGACCCCCAGACCTTGACTGGGACCCCCAGGCCGGGAAGAGGCTCTGAACCTCGACCCGGGACCCCCAGACCGCGACCCGCGACCCCCCAGGCCTCGACCCGGGACCCCAGGACCAAGGGGTACCCCTAAACCTTGACCCGGGACCCCCAGACCTTGACTGCGACCCCCAGGCCGGGAGGGGGACCTGACCCTCGACCCGGGACCCCCAGACCTTGACCGGGACCCCAGGACCGCGACCCGGGACCCCCAGGCCGGAGGGAGGAGCCTGAACCTCGACTTGGGATCCCCGGACGGTGACCCGGGACCCCCCCAGGCCTCGACCCGGGACCCCAGGACCAGGGGTCGCCCCTAAACCTTGACCCGGGACCCCCAGACCTTGACTGGGACCCCCAGGCCGGGAAGGAGCTCTGAACCTCGACCCGGGACCCCCAGACCTTGACCGGGACCCCCAGACCGCGACCCGCGACCCCCCAGGCCTCGACCCGGGACCCCAGGACCAAGGGGTCGCCCCTAAACCTTGACCCGGGACCCCCAGACCTTGACTGGGACCCCCAGGCCGGCAAGGGGCTCTGAACCTTGACCCGGGACCCCCCAGACCGCGACCCGCGACCCCCCAGGCCTCGACCCGGAACCCCAGGACCAAGGGGTCTCCCCTAAACCTTGACTCGGGACCCCCAGGCCGGGAGGGGGACCTGAGCCTCGACCCGGGACCCAGGGACCTTGACCGGGACCCCCAGACCTTGACCGGGACCCCCAGACTGCGACCCGGGACCCCAGGACCAGGGGGTACCCCTAAACCTTGACCCGGGACCCCCAGACCTTGACTGCGACCCCCAGGCTGGGAGGGGGACCTGACCCTCGACCCGGGACCCCCAGACCTTGACCGGGACCCCAGGACCGCGACCCGGGACCCCCAGGCCGGAGGGAAGGGCCTGAACCTCGACCCGGGATCCCCGGACCGTGACCCGGGACTCCCCCAGGCCTCGACCCGGGACCCCAGGACCAGGGGTTGCCCCTAAACCTTGACCCGGGACCCCCAGACCTTGACTGGGACCCCCAGGCTGGGAAGGGGCTCTGAACCTCGACCCGGGACCCCCAGACCATGACCGGGACCCCCCAGACAGCGACCCGCGACCCCCCAGGCCTCGACCTGGGACCCCAGGACCAAGGGGTCGCCCCTAAACCTTGACCCGGGACCCCCAGGCCGGGAGGGGGACCTGACCCTCAACCCGGGACCCCCAGACCTTGACTGGGACCCCAGGACCGCGATCCGGGACCCCCAGGCCGGAGGGAGGGGCCTGAACCTCGACCTGGGATCCCCGGACCGTGACCCAGGATCCCCCAGGCCTCAACCCGGGACCCCAGGACCAGGGGTCGCCCCTAAACCTTGACCCGAGACCCCCAGACCTTGACTGGGACCCCCAGGCCGGCAAGGGGCTCTGAACCTCGACCCAGGACCCCCAGACCTTGACCAGGACCCCCAGACTGCGACCCGGGACCCCCAGACTGCGACTCGGGACCCCCAGGCCAGGAGGGGGACCTGAGCCTCGACCCGGGACCCAGGGACCTTGACCGGGACCCCCAGACCTTGACCGGGACCCCCAGACTGTGACCCGGGACCTCATGACCAGGGGGTACCCCTAAACCTTGACCCAGGACCCCCAGACCTCAACCTGGGACCCCCAGGCCAGGAGGGGGGCCTGGAACCTTGACGCGGGACCCCCAGACCTCGACCTGGGAACCCCAGACCGGGAGGGGGTCCGTAAACCTCAACCGGGACCTCGAACCGGGACCCCCAGGTTGGGAGGGGGGCCCTGAACCTCGACCTGGGACCCCCAGTCCTGGGTTAGGGGAGCCCCTAAACCTTGACCTGGGACCCCCAGATGGGGGGGCTCATAAACCTTGACCCCGGACCTCCAAACCAGGGGGGTCACTCCCCAGACCAGGGCCGTCACTCCGCAACCTGGACCCGAGACCCCAGACCAGGGGGCGCCCCTAAACCTTGACCCCAGACCCCAAGCTGAGTGCTTGGGGGTGTGCCGCAGCCCCCCCACACCTCCTGAGCAGCGTCTGTCTGTCCCTACAGGTCCCCGACAAGGTGGACAGCATGATGACCTGGGAGAAAGACGAGTTGACTGAGATGAAGAGGAAGATGGAGGTGGACATGGAGAAGTCTGAGGCCTTGCTCAAGGTGGGGGGCCACCACCCAGCTGGCAGGGCGGGGGGGACGGGGGCCAGCCAGGGGGCCACCCAGAGTCCCTGGGAGACAACACCCAAGGGCTGCACCGTCTGATGGGGCTGGAACTCATGTCCAGCAGTCAAATTCACCCAAATAAATTCGAATGAGTGGAGGGAACCTGAGCCAGCAAGGGACACCATCCGCCGTCCTGGCCCTGCGGGACAGGGAGACGGGGAGGCGGGGAGACGGCACGGGCGCAAGGCCCCGGGTTCAGTCCCCAGCACCACCGTCAGCCAGAGCTCAGCAGGGTTCTGGGGGAAATAATAATAATAACAATAACAATAATAATAAGGCTCGGGAGACAACACAGAGGTTCTGCAAACAGACTCTCCTGCCTAAGATCCTGAGGTCCCAGGTTCAATCCTCAGCACCACCATCAGCCAGAGCTCAGCAGGGCTCTGGGAGAAATAAATAAATAATCAAGATGTTTAACAATAAAAATAAATAAACTAGGGCTGCAGAGATAGCCTAGGAGTTCTACAAAAAGACTCTGACATCCCAAGTTCAATCCCCAGCACCACCATCAGCCAGAGCTCAGCAGGGCTCCAGGAGAAAGAAAAAGAAAAGAAAAAATTATATGTGTGCGTGTGTGTGTGTGTGTGTGTGTGTGTGTGTGTGTGTGTGTGTGTGTGTGTGAAAAAGCTTTACAAGAGATGGAGCAAGACTGCAAGAGTCCTTCCTCTCCTCTCTCTATCACTCTCTCTCTCCACTCCTCTCCTCTCCCCTCTCTGTCTCTCTATCTAAGTCCTCTTTCTCTCCCATCTTCCTCCTCCTCCTCCTTCTCCTCCTCCTCCTCCTCCTTTTCCTTCTTCTTCCCCTCCTCTTCCTCCTTCTCCTCCTTCTCCTCTCTCTCTCTCTCTTTGTTAGTTAGGTTAATAAATAAATGTTTTCATTGGGCTGAGAGGACCAATCTGCAGTACAACACATGTGCCAGATGTCCTCCCCCTCCTTCCTCCCCATCCCTCCCTCCCTCATCTCTGCGCCCCAGGCCCTGGCATCCTGCCGCGACCTTCTGGACACCTGCTACAAGGAGCGCCTGCAGGCCGTGGACCTGATGAACCAGCCGATGGACAAGGTCCTGGAGCAAGCCGGCCGCCCCTCCTGGGTGAACCTGTCGCGGATCCCCACGCCCCGCACGCAGGGCCAGAAGACGCCCCCCGTGGACCCCGCGGGTGTCTACACCCCAGGTGGGTGCCCCTCACCCCACCCTGGGACCCTGCTGGGCGGGCGCCTCAGGCTCTACCAGGGGCACCCCCAACCCTGGACAGACAGACGCCCGTGAGGACGTGACGCAGACCCAGTCTTACACGGCACCTGGCTGAGTGCACCTGCCATCACGCACAAGGATCCGGGTTCCAGCCCCCGGTCCCCACCTGCAGGGGGGAAGCTTCACGAGTGGTGAAGCAGGGCTGCAGGTCTCTCTCTGTCTCTCTCCCTCTCCTCTCCCAATTTCTCTCTGTCCTATCGAATAAAATGGAAAAAGAAAAATGGCCTCCAGGAGCAGTGGATTCATAGTGCTGGCACTGAGCTCCAGCAATAACTCTGGAGGACAAACAAAAACTAGAATAGAAATAAACAGGATAGGATAGGATGAAGTATGGATAGAACAGAGTATGAAAGAATAGGAATAGGAATAGAATAGAATAGAATATGGAGAGGAGAGGAGAGGATAGAATAAAGATAGGATAGGAGAGAGAGAGAGGGAGAGAGAGAGATAGGATAGGATAGAATAGAGATAGAATAGAACAGAATAGAATAGGAGATAGAATAGAATAGAATAGAATAGAACAGAATAGAATAGAATAGGAGATAGAATAGAATAGAATAGAATAGAATAGAATAGAATAGAATAGAATAGAATAGAATAGAATAGAATAGAATAGAATAGAATAGAATAGAATAGAATAGAATAGAATAGAATAGAATAGAACAGGGGTAGACTAAAGTATGGAAAATAATAGGATAGGATAAGATAAATAGAATAGAGTATGGAAGAATAGGGATAGGATAGGATGGGGATGGGAAGGGAAGGGAAGACAGATAGAATAGGATGGAACAGAGAAGAGTAGGGTGGGGAGTCGGCGGTAGCGCAGCGGGTTAAGCGCACGTGGCACAAAGCGCAAGGACCAGCAGGAGGATCCTGGTTCGAGCCCCCGGCTCCCCACCTGCAGGGGAGTCGCTTCCCAGGCGGTGAAGCAGGTCTGCAGGTGTCTGTCTTTCTCTCCCCCTCTCTGTCTTCCCCCTTCTCTCTCCATTTCTCTCTGTCCTATTCAACAACGACGACATCAATAACAACGATAATAATAAACAACCAGGGTAACAAAATGGGGAAAATGGCCTCCAGGAGCAGTGGATTCATGGTGCAGGCACGGAGCCCCAGCAATAACCCTGGAGGCAAAAAAAAAAAAAAAAGAATAAATAGGGATAAATAGGGGTACCGAGAGCTCAGGCAATAGGAGCCCGCCCCCCACCGGCCCTGCACGCAGACTGTGCCCGCGCCCTGCACGATGCCCGGCGGCTGATGCTGGAGTCCCGGGACCTCCTGGAGGAGATGAAGGAGGGCGAGGCGCACACCCGGGAGCGCCAGCAGCTGGTGGGCGGCCGCGTGTGCTCCACACTCGCCCAGAAGATGCACGAGACGGTGGAGCTGAAGGTGGGCACCGCCCGGGGCCGGGGCGGAGGCGGGGGGGGGGGGGGGTCTGGGGGGGCGAC